>NC_090325.1:5172706-5270657 GCF_035084215.1 Heptranchias perlo | reverse complement strand
TCTCCTAACCTCTCCCCTCCTAACCTCCTCCCTCCTACCTCCTCCCTCCTAACCTCTCCCCTCCTAACCTCCTCAGGCTCCTAACCTCTCCCCTCCTAACCTCTCCCTCCTAACCTCCTCCCCTCCTAACCTCTCCCCTCCTAACCTCCTCCCTCCTAACCTCTCCCCTCCTAACCTCTCCCCTCCTAACCTCCCTCCCTCCTAACCTCTCCCCTCCTAACCTCCTCCCTCCTAACCTCCCCCTCCTAACCTCTCCCCTCCTAACCTCCTCCCTCCTACCTCTCCCCTCCTAACCTCTCCCCTCCTAACCTCTCCCCTCCTAACCTCTACCCTCCTAACCTCCTCCCTCCTAACCACTCCCCTCCTAACCTCCTCCCTCCTAACCTCCTCCCTCCTAACCTCTCCCCTCCTAACCTCCTCCCTCCTAACCTCCCCCCTCCTAACCTCCCCCCTCCTAACCTCCTCCCTCCTACCTCTCCCCTCCTAACCTCCTCCCTCCTAACCTCCTCCCTCCTAACCTCTCCCCTCCTAACCTCCTCCCTCCTAACCTCTCCCCTCCTAACCTCTCCCCTCCTAACCTCCCCCTCCTAACCTCCCCCCCTCCTACCTCTCCCCTCCTAACCTCCTCCCTCCTAACCTCTCCCCTCCTAACCTCTCCCCTCCTAACCTCTCCCCTCCTAACCTCTCCCCTCCTAACCTCCTCCCTCCTAACCTCCTCCCTCCTAACCTCTCCCCTCCTAACCTCTCCCCTCCTAACCTCCTCCCTCCTAACCTCCTCCCTCCGAACCTCTCCCCTCCTAACCTCCTCCCTCCTAACCTCTCCCCTCCTAACCTCCTCCCTCCTAACCTCCTCCCTCCTAACCTCCTCCCTCCTAACCTCCTCCCTCCTAACCTCTCCCCTCCTAACCTCCTCCCTCCTAACCTCCTCCCTCCTAACCTCTCCCCTCCTAACCTCCCCCTCCTAACCTCTCCCCTCCTAACCTCCCCCCTCCTAACCTCCTCCCTCCTAACCTCCTCCCTCCTAACCTCCTCCCTCCTAACCTCTCCCCTCCTAACCTCCTCCCTCCTAACCTCCTCCCTCCTAACCTCCTCCCTCCTAACCTCCTCCCTCCTAACCTCCTCCCTCCTAACCTCCTCCCTCCTAACCTCCTCCCTCCTAACCTCTCCCCTCCTAACCTCCTCCCTCCTAACCTCCTCCCTCCTAACCTCTCCCTCCTAACCTCTCACCTCCTAACCTCTCCCCTCCTAACCTCTCCCCTCCTAACCTCTCCCCTCCTAACCTCCTCCCTCCTAACCTCCTCCCTCCGAACCTCTCCCCTCCTAACCTCCTCCCTCCTAACCTCTCCCCTCCTAACCTCCTCCCTCCGAACCTCTCCCCTCCT
Organism: Heptranchias perlo; assembly: GCF_035084215.1. NCBI lineage: Eukaryota > Metazoa > Chordata > Chondrichthyes > Hexanchiformes > Hexanchidae > Heptranchias > Heptranchias perlo. The sequence continues at coordinate 5,269,275 of NC_090325.1, read as the reverse complement.
AACCTTCCCCCTCCTAACCTCTCCCCTCCTAACCTCCTCCCTCCTAACCTCTCCCCTCCTAACCTCCCCCCTCCTAACTTCTCCCCTCCTAACCTCTCCCCTCCTAACCTCTCCCCTCCTAACCTCCTCCCTCCTAACCTCTCCCCTCCTAACCTCCTCCCTCCTAACCTCTCCCCTCCTAACCTCCCCCCTCCTAACCTCCTCCCTCCTAACCTCCTCCCTCCTAACCTCTCCCCTCCTAACCTCCCCCTCCTAACCTCTCCCCTCCTAACCTCCTCCGTCCTAACCTCTCCCCTCCGAACCTCTCCCTCCTAACCTCTCCCCTCCTAACCTCCTCCCTCCTAACCTCTCCTAACCTCTCCCCTCCTAACCTCCTCCCTCCTAACCTCCCCCCTCCTAACCTCCCCCCTCCTAACCTCCTCCCTCCTAACCTCTCCCCTCCTAACCTCTCCCCTCCTAACCTCCTCCCTCCTAACCTCTCCCCTCCGAACCTCTCCCCTCCTAACCTCTCCCCTCCTAACCTCTCCCCTCCTAACCTCCCCCCTCCTAACCTCTCCCCTCCTAACCTCCTCCCTCCTAACCTCTCCCCTTCTAACCTAACCTCTCCCCTCCTAACCTCCTCCCTCCTAACCTCTCCCCTCCGAACCTCTCCCCTCCTAACCTCTCCCCTCCTAACCTCCCCCCTCCTAACCTCTCCCCTCCTAACCCTCCCTCCTAACCTCTCCCCTTCTAACCTCTCCCCTCCTAACCTCCTCCCTCCTAACCTCCCCCCTCCTAACCTCTCCCCTCCTAACCTCCTCCCTCCTAACCTCTCCCCTCCTAACCTCTCCCCTCCTAACCTCCTCCCTCCTAACCTCTCCCCTCCTAACCTCCCCCCTCCTAACCTCTCCCCTCCTAACCTCCTCCCTCCTAACCTCTCCCCTCCTAACCTCCCCCCTCCTTACCTCTCCCCTCCTAACCTCCTCCCTCCTAACCTCTCCCTCCTCACCTCCTCCCTCCTAACCTCTCCCCTCCTAACCTCCTCCCTCCTAACCTCTCCCCTTCTAACCTCTCCCCTCCTAACCTCCTCCCTCCTAACCTCCCAACCCTCCCCCTCCTAACCTCCTCCCTCCTAACCTCTCCCCTCCGAACCTCCTCCCTCCTAACCTCTCCCCTCCTAACCTCTCCCCTCCTAACCTCCCCCCTCCTAACCTCCTCCCTCCTAACCTCTCCCCTCCTAACCTCCTCCCTCCTAACCTCCCCCCTCCTAACCTCTCCCCTCCTAACCTCTCCCCTCCTAACCTCTCCCCTCCTAACCTCTCCCTCCTAACCTCTCCCCTCCTAACCTCCTCCCTCCTAACCTCTCCCCTCCTAACCTCCTCCCTCCAAACCTCCCCCTCCTAACCTCCCCCTCCTAACCTCTCCCTCCTAACCTCCCCCCTCCTAACCTCCCCCCTCCTAACCTTCCCCTCCTAACCTCTCCCTCCTACCTCTCCCCTCCTAACCTCCTCCCTCCTAACCTCCTCCCTCCTAACCTCTCCCCTCCTACTAACCTCTCCCTCCTAACCTCCTCCCTCCTAACCTCCCCCCTCCTAACCTCTCACTCCTAACCTCTCCCCCTCCTCACCTCCTCCCCCTCCTAACCTCTCACCCTCCTCTAACCTCCCCCCTCCTAACCTCTCCCCTCCTAACCTCCCCCCTCCTAACCTCCTCCCTCCTAACCTCTCCCCTCCTAACTTCCCCCCTCCTAACCTCCCCCCTCCTAACCTCCTCCCTCCTAGCCTCCTCCCTTCCTAACCTCTCCCCTCCTAACCTCCTCCCTCCTAACCTCTCCCCTCCTAACCTCCCCCCTCCTAACCTCTCCCCTTCTAACCTCCTCCCTCCTAACCTCTCCCCTCCTAACCTCCCCCCTCCTAACCTCTCCCCTTCTAACCTCCTCCCTCCTAACCTCCTCCCTCTAACCTCTCCCCTCCTAACCTCCTCCCTCCTAACCTCCTCCCTCCTAACCTCCCCCCTCCTAACCTCTCCCCTCCTAACCTCTCCCCTTCTCACCTCCTCCCTCCTAACCTCCTCCCTCCTAACCTCCTCCCTCCTAACCTCCCCCCTCCTAACCTCCCCCCTCCTAACCTCCCCCCTCCTAACCTCTCCCCTCCTAACCTCCCCCCTCCTAACCTCTCCCCTCCTAACCTCCTCCCTCCTAACCTCTCCCCTCCTAACCTCTCCCCTCCTAACCTCTCCCCTCCTAACCTCTCCCCTCCTAACCTCTCCCCTCCTAACCTCTCCCCTCCTAACCTCCCCCCCCTCCTAACCTCTCCCCTCCTAACCTCCCCCTCCTAACCTCTCCCCTCCTAACCTCTCCCCTCCTAACCTCCCCCCTCCTAACTCCCCCCTCCTAACCTCCCCCCTTCTAATCTCCCCCTCCTAACCTCCCCCCTCCTAACCTCCTCCCTCTAACCTCCTAACCTCCCCCCTCCTAACCTCTCCCTCCTAACCTCCCCCCTCCTAACCTCTCCCCTCCTAACCTCTCCCCTCCTAACCTCTCCCCTCCTAACCTCCTCCTCCTAACCTCTCCCCTCCTAACCTCCTCCCTCCTAACCTCTCCCCTCCTAACCTCTCCCCTCCTAACCTCCTCCCTCCTAACCTCTCCCCTCCTAACCTCCCCCTCCTAACCTCCCCCCTCCTAACCTCCTCCCTCCTAACCTCTCCCCTCCTAACCTCCTCCCTCCTAACCTCTCCCCTCCTAACCTCCTCCCTCCTAACCTCTCCCCTCCTAACCTCCTCCCTCCCTAACCTCTCCCCTCCTAACCTCTCCCCTCCGAACCTCCCCCCTCCTAACCTCTCCCCTCTTAACCTCCTCCCTCCTAACCTCTCCCCTCCTAACCTCTCCCCTCCGAACCTCCTCCCTCCTAACCTCTCCCCTCCTAACCTCTCCCCTCCTAACCTCTCCCCTCCTAACCTCCCCCCTCCTAACCTCTCCCCTCCTAACCTCCTCCCTCCTAACCTCTCCCTCCTAACCTCCTCCCTCCTAACCTCTCCCCTCCTAACCTCCTCCCTCCTAACCTCCTCCCTCCTAACCTCTCCCCTCCGAACCTCCTCCCTCCTAACCTCTCCCCTCCTAACCTCCTCCCTCCTAACCTCTCCCCTCCTAACCTCCCCCCTCCTAACCTCCTCCCTCCTAACCTCCTCCCTCCTAACCTCTCCCCTCCTAACCTCCTCCCTCCTAACCTCTCCCCTCCTAACCTCTCCCCTCCTAACCTCTCCCCTCCTAACCTCCTCCCTCCTAACCTCCTCCCTCCTAACCTCTCCCCTCCTAACCTCTCCCCTCCTAACCTCCTCCCTCCTAACCTCCTCCCTCCTAACCTCTCCCCTCCTAACCTCTCCCCTCCTAACCTCCTCCCTCCTAACCTCTCCCCTCCTAACCTCCTCCCTCCTACCTCTCCCCTCCTAACCTCTCCCCTCCTAACCTCCTCCCTCCTAACCTCCTCCCTCCTAACCTCTCCCCTCCTAACCTCTCCCCTCCTAACCTCCTCCCTCCTAACCTCTCCCCTCCTAACCTCCCCCCTCCTAACCTCCTCCCTCCTAACCTCTCCCCTCCTAACCTCCCCCCTCCTAACCTCTCCCCTCCTAACCTCCTCCCTCCTAACCTCTCCCCTCCTAACCTCTCCCCTCCTAACCTCCTCCCTCCTAACCTCCTCCCTCCTAACCTCTCCCCACCTAACCTCCCCCCCTTCTAACCTCTCCCCTCCTAACCTCCCCCCTCCTAACCTCTCCCCTCCTAACCTCCCCCCTCCTAACCTCTCCCCTCCTAACCTCCTCCCTCCTAACCTCCTCCTCCTAACCCTCTCCCCTCCTAACCTCCCCCCTTCTAACCTCTCCCCTCCTAACCTCCCCCCTCCTAACCTCTCCCCTCCTAACCTCTCCCCTCCTAACCTCCTCCCTCCTAACCTCCTCCCTCCTAACCTCTCCCCTCCTAACCTCCCCCCTTCTAACCTCTCCCCTCCTAACCTCCCCCCTCCTAACCTCTCCCCCTCCTAACCTCCTCCCTCCTAACCTCTCCCCTCCTAACCTCCTCCCCTCCTAACCTCCCCTCCTACCTCTCCCTCCTAACCTCTCCCCTCCTAACCTCCTCCCTCCTAACCTCTCCCCTCCTAACCTCCCCCCTCCTAACCTCTCCCCTCCTAACCTCCTCCCTCCTAACCTCTCCCCTCCTAACCTCTCCCCTCCTAACCTCCACCCTCCTAACCTCTCCCCTCCTAACCTCCCCCCTCCTAACCTCTACCCTCCTAACCTCCCCCCCTCCTAACCTCTCCCCTCCTAACCTCCTCCCTCCTAACCTCTCCCTCCTAACCTCCTCCCTCCTAACCTCCTCCCTCCTAACCTCATCCCCTCCTAACCTCCCCCCTTCTAACCTCTCCCCTCCTAACCTCTCCCCTCCTAACCTCCTCCCTCCTAACCTCTCCCCTCCTAACCTCCTCCCTCCTAACCTCTCCCCTCCTAACCTCTCCCCTCCTAACCTCCCCCCTCCTACCTCTCCCCTCCTAACCTCCTCCCTCCTAACCTCTCCCCTCCTAACACTCTCCCCTCCTAACCTCCCCCCTCCTAACCTCCTCCCTCCTAACCTCCTCCCTCCTAACCTCTCCCCTCCTAACCTCTCCCTCCTAACCTCCTCCCTCTAACCTCTCCCCTCCTAACCTCCTCCCTCCTAACCTCCCCTCCTAACCTCCTCCCTCCTAAACTCTCCCCTCCTAACCTCCTCCCTCCTAACCTCTCCCCTCTACCTCTCCCCTCCTAAACCTCTCCCCTCCTAACCTCTCCCCTCCTAACCTCTCCCCTCCTACCTCTCCCCTCCTAACCTCTCCCCTCCTAACCTCTCCCCTCCTAACCTCTCCCCTCCTAACCTCCCCCCTCCTAACCTCTCCCCTCCTAACCTCTCCCCTCCTAACCTCTCCCCTCCTAACCTCCCCCCTCCTAACCTCTCCCCTCCTAACCTCTCCCCTCCTAACCTCTCCCCTCCTAACCTCCTCCCTCCTAACCTCTCCCCTCCTAACCTCCTCCCTCCTAAACTCTCCCCTCCTAACCTCCTCCCTCCTAACCTCTCCCCTCCTAACCTCTCCCCTCCTAACCTCTCCCCTCCTAACCTCTCCCCTCCTAACCTCTCCCCTCCTAACCTCCCCCCTCCTAACCTCTCCCCTCCTAACCTCCCCCTCCTAACCTCTCCCCTCCTAACCTCCCCCCTCCTAACCTCTCCCCTCCTAACCTCCCCCCTCCTAACCTCTCCCCTCCTAACCTCTCCCCTCCTAACCTCCCCTCCAACCTCCCCTCCTAACCTCTCCCCTTCTAACCTCCTCCCTCCTAACCTCTCCCCTCCTAACCTCCCCCCTCTAACCTCCTCCCTCCTAACCTCTCCCCTCCTAACCTCTCCCCTCCTAACCTCCCCCCTCCTAACCTCTCCCCTCCTAACCTCTCCCCTTCTAACCTCCTCCCTCCTAACCTCTCCCCTCCTAACCTCCCCCCTTCTAACCTCCTCCCTCCTAACCTCTCCCCTCCTAACCTCTCCCCTCCTAACCTCCCCCCTCCTAACCTCTCCCCTCCTAACCTCTCCCCTTCTAACCTCTCCCCTCCTAACCTCCTCCCTCCTAACCTCTCCCTCCTAACCTCTCCCCTCCTAACCTCCCCCTCCTAACCTCTCCCCTCCTAACCTCCCCCCTTCTAACCTCCTCCCTCCTAACCTCCCCCCTCCTAACCTCTCCCCTCCTAACCTCTCCCCTCCTAACCTCTCCCCTCCTAACCTCTCCCCTCCTAACCTCTCCCCTTCTAACCTCCTCCCTCCTAACCTCTCCCCTTCTAACCTCCTCCCTCCTAACCTCCTCCCTCCTAACCTCCTCCCTCCTAACCTCTCCTCTCCTAACCTCCTCCCTCCTAACCTCTCCCCTTCTAACCTCCTCCCTCCTAACCTCCTCCCTCCTAACCTCCTCCCTCCTAACCTCTCCCCTTCTAACCTCCTCCCTCCTAACCTCTCCCCTTCTAACCTCCTCCCTCCTAACCTCCTCCCTCCTAACCTCTCCCCTCCTAACCTCCCCCCTCCTAACCTCTCCCCTTCTAACCTCCTCCCTCCTAACCTCTCCCCTTCTAACCTCCTCCCTCCTAACCTCCTCCCTCCTAACCTCTCCCCTCCTAACCTCCCCCCTCCTAACCTCTCCCCTCCTAACCTCCTCCCTCCTAACCTCTCCCCTCCTAACCTCTCCCCTCCTAACCTCTCCCCTCCTAACCTCCTCCCTCCTAACCTCTCCCCTCCTAACCTCTCCCCTCCTAACCTCCTCCCTCCTAACCTCTCCCCTCCTAACCTCCCCCCTCCTAACCTCCTCCCTCCTAACCTCTCCCCTCCTAACCTCTCCCCTCCTAACCTCCTCCCTCCTAACCTCTCCCCTCCTAACCTCCCCCCTCCTAACCTTCTCCCTCCTAACCTCTCCCCTCCTAACCTCCCCCTCCTAACCTCCTCCCTCCTAACCTCTCCCCTCCTAACCTCCTCCTCCTAACCTCCCCCCTCCTAACCTCCTCCCTCCTAACCTCTCCCTCCTAACCTCCCCCCTCCTAACCTCCTCCCTCCTAACCTCCTCCCTCCTAACCTCTCCCCTCCTAACCTCCCCCCTCCTAACCTCCTCCCTCATAACCTCTCCCCTCCTAACCTCCTCCCCTCCTAACCTCTCCCCTCCTAACCTCCTCCCTCCTAACCTCTCCCCTCCTAACCTCTCCCCTCCTAACCTCCCCCCTCCTAACCTCTCCCCTCCTAACCTCTCCCCTCCTAACCTCCTCCCTCCTAACCTCCCCCCTCCTAACCTCTCCCCTCCTAACCTCTCCCCTCCTAACCTCCCCCCTCCTAACCTCTCCCCTCCTAACCTCTCCCCTCCTAACCTCCTCCCTCCTAACCTCCTCCCTCCTAACCTCTCCCCTCCTAACCTCCTCCCTCCTAACCTCTCCCCTCCTAACCTCCTCCCTCCTAACCTCCTCCCTCCTAACCTCTCCCCTCCTAACCTCCTCCCTCCTAACCTCTCCCCTTCTAACCTCCCCCCTCCTAACCTCTCCCCTCCTAACCTCCTCCCTCCTAACCTCCTCCCTCCTAACCTCTCCCTCCTAACCTCTCCCCTCCTCACCTCCTCCCTCCTAACCTCCTCCCTCCTAACCTCCTCCCTCCTAACCTCCTCCCTCCTAACCTCCCCTCCTAACCTCTCCCCTCCTAACCTCTCCCCTCCTAACCTCGCCCCTCCTCCCTCCTAACCTCTCCCCTCCTAACCTCCTCCCTCCTAACCTCCCCCTCCTAACCTCTCCCCTCCTAACCTCTCCCCTCCTAACCTCTCCCCTCCTAACCTCCTCCTCCTAACCTCTCCCCTCCGAACCTCTCCCCTCCTAACCTCCCCCCTCCTAACCTCTCCCCTCCTAACCTCTCCCCTCCTAACCTCCCCCCTCCTAACCTCTCCCCTCCTAACCTCCCCCCTCCTAACCTCTCCCCTCCTAACCTCTCCCCTCCTAACCTCCTCCCTCCTAACCTCTCCCCTCCTAACTTCTCCTCCTAACCTCTCCCCTCCTAACCTCCCCCCTCCTAACCTCCTCCCTCCTAACCTCTCCCCTCCTAACCTCCCCCCTCCTAACCTCTCCCCTCCTAACCTCTCCCCTCCTAACCTCTCCCCTCCTAACCTCCTACCTCCTAACCTCCCCCCTCCTAACCTCCCCCCTCCTAACCTCTCCCCTCCTAACCTCTCCCCTCCTAACCTCTCCCCTCCTAACCTCTCCCCTCCTAACCTCCTACCTCCTAACCTCCCCCCTCCTAACCTCTCCCCTCCTAACCTCCCCCCTCCTAACCTCCCCCCTCCTAACCTCTCCCCTCCTAACCTCTCCCCTCCTAACCTCCTCCCGCCTAACCTCTCCCCTCCTAACCTCCTCCCGCCTAACCTCTCCCCTCCTAACCTCCTCCCTCCTAACCTCTCCCCTCCTAACCTCTCCCCTCCTAACCTCCTACCTCCTAACCTCCCCCCTCCTAACCTCTCCCCTCCTAACCTCCCCCCTCCTAACCTCCCCCCTCCTAACCTCTCCCCTCCTAACCTCCCCCCTCCTAACCTCCCCCTCCTAACCTCTCCCCTCCTAACCTCTCCCCTCCTAACCTCCTCCCGCCTAACCTCTCCCCTCCTAACCTCCTCCCGCCTAACCTCTCCCCTCCTAACCTCCTCCCTCCTAACCTCTCCCCTCCTAACCTCTCCCCTCCTAACCTCCTACCTCCTAACCTCCCCCCTCCTAACCTCTCCCCTCCTAACCTCCCCCCTCCTAACCTCCCCCCTCCTAACCTCTCCCCTCCTAACCTCTCCCCTCCTAACCTCTCCCTCCTAACCTCCCCCCTCCTAACCTCCCCCCTCCTAACCTCTCCCTCCTAACCTCCTCCCGCCTAACCTCTCCCCTCCTAACCTCCTCCCTCCTAACCTCTCCCCTCCTAACCTCCCCTCCTAACCTCCCCCTCCTACATCCTCCCTCCTAACCTCTCCCCTCCTACCTCCTCCCTCCTAACCTCTCCCCTCCTAACCTCCTCCCTCCTAACCTCTCCCCTCCTAACCTCTCCCCTCCTAACCTCCTCCCTCCTAACCTCTCCCCTCCTAACCTCTCCCCTCCTAACCTCCTCCCCTCCTAACCTCCTCCCTCCTAACCTCTCCCCTCCTAACCTCCTCCCTCCTAACCTCTCCCCTCCTAACCTCCTCCCTCCTAACCTCTCCCCTCCTAACCTCCTCCCTCCTAACCTCCTCCCTCCTAACCTCCTCCCTCCTAACCTCTCCCCTCCTAACCTCCTCCCTCCTAACCTCCTCCCTCCTAACCTCTCCCTCCTAACCTCCTCCCTCCTAACCTCCTCCCTCCTAACTCTCCCCTTCTAACCTCTCCCCTCTTAACCTCTCCCCTCCTAACCTCCTCCCTCCTAACCTCCTCCCTTCTAACCTCCTCCCTCCTAACCTCTCCCCTTCTAACCTCTCCCCTCTTAACCTCTCCCCTCCTAACCTCCTCCCTCCTAACCTCCTCCCTCCTAACCTCTCCCCTCCTAACCTCCTCCCTCCTAACCTCCCCCCTCCTAACCTCTCCCCTCCTAACCTCTCCCCTCCTAACCTCCCCCCTCCTAACCTCTCCCCTCCTAACCTCCCCCCTCCTAACCTCCCCCCTCCTAACCTCTCCCCTCCTAACCTCTCCCCTCCTAACCTCCTCCCTCCTAACCTCTCCCCTCCTAACCTCCTCCCTCCTAACCTCTCCCCTCCTAACCTCCTCCCTCCTAACCTCTCCCCTCCTAACCTCTCCCCTTTAACCTCCCCCCTCCTAACCTCTCCCCTCCTAACCTCCCCCTCCTAACCTCCTCCCTCCTAACCTCTCCCCTCCTAACCTCCTCCCTCCTAACATCTCCCCTCCTAACCTCTCCCCTCCTAACCTCCTCCCTCCTAACCTCTCCCCTCCTAACCTCTCCCCTCCTAACCTCCTCCCTCCTAACCTCTCCCCTCCTAACCTCTCCCCTCCTAACCTCCTCCCTCCTAACATCTCCCCTCCTAACCTCTCCCCTCCTAACCTCCTCCCTCCTAACATCTCCCCTCCTAACCTCTCCCCTCCTAACCTCCCCCCTCCTAACCTCCTCCCTCCTAACCTCTCCCCTCCTAACCTCCTCCCTCCTAACCTCTCCCCTCCTAACCTCTCCCCCTCCTAACCTCCTCCCTCCTAACCTCTCCCCTCCTAACCTCCTCCCTCCTAACCTCTCCCCTCCTAACCTCTCCCCTCCTCACCTCCTCCCTCCTAACCTCTCCCCTCCTAACCTCCTCCCTCCTAACCTCTCCCCTCCTAACCTCCTCCCTCCTAACCTCCTCCCTCCTAACCTCCTCCCTCCTAACCTCTCCCCTCCTAACCTCCTCCCTCCTAACCTCCTCCCTCCTAACCTCCTCCCTCCTAACCTCTCTCCTCCTAACCTCCTCCCTCCTAACCTCCTCCCTCCTAACCTCTCCCCTTCTAACCTCTCCCCTCTTAACCTCTCCCCTCCTAACCTCCTCCCTCCTAACCTCCTCCTTCTAACCTCTCCCCTCCTAACCTCCTCCCTCCTAACCTCTCCCCTCCTAACCTCCTCCCTCCTAACCTCCCCCTCCTAACCTCTCCCCTCCTAACCTCTCCCCTCCTAACCTCCCCCCTCCTAACCTCTCCCCTCCTAACCTCCCCCCTCCTAAACTCCCCCTCCTAACCTCTCCCCTCCTAACCTCTCCCCTCCTAACCTCCTCCCTCCTAACCTCTCCCTCCTAACCTCCTCCCTCCTAACCTCTCCCCTCCTAACCTCCTCCCTCCTAACCTCTCCCCTCCTAACCTCTCCCCTTCTAACCTCCTCCCTCCTAACCTCTCCCCTCCTAACCTCTCCCCTCCTAACCTCCCCCCTCCTAACCTCCTCCCTCCTAACCTCTCCCCTCCTAACCTCCTCCCTCCTAACCTCTCCCCTCCTAACCTCTCCCCTCCTAACCTCCTCCCTCCTAACCTCTCCCCTCCTAACCTCTCCCCTCCTAACCTCCTCCCTCCTAACCTCTCCCCTTCTAACCTCTCCCTCCTAACCTCCTCCCTCCTAACCTCTCCCCTCCTAACCTCTCCCCTCCTAACCTCTCCCTCCTAACCTCTCCCCTCCTAACCTCTCCCCTCCTAACCTCCCCCTCCTAACCTCCTCCCTCCTAACCTCTCCCCTCCTAACCTCCTCCCTCCTAACCTCTCCCCTCCTAACCTCTCCCCTCCTAACCTCCTCCCTCCTAACCTCTCCCCTCCTAACCTCCTCCCTCCTAACCTCTCCCCTTCTAACCTCCCCCCTCCTAACCTCTCCCCTCCTAACCTCCTCCCTCCTAACCTCTCCCCTCCTAACCTCCTCCCTCCTAACCTCTCCCCTCCTAACCTCCTCCCTCCTAACCTCCTCCCTCCTAACCTCTCCCCTCCTAACCTCCTCCCTCCTAACCTCTCCCCTCCTAACCTCCTCCCTCCTAACCTCCTCCCTCCTAACCTCCTCCCTCCTAACCTCTCCCCTCCTAACCTCCTCCCTCCTAACCTCCTCCCTCCTAACCTCCTCCCTCCTAACCTCTCCCCTCCTAACCTCCTCCCTCCTAACCTCCTCCCTCCTAACCTCCCCCCTCCTAACCTCTCCCCTCCTAACCTCTCCCCTCCTAACCTCCTCCCTCCTAACCTCTCCCCTCCTAACCTCTCCCCTCCTAACCTCCTCCCTCCTAACCTCTCCCCTTCTAACCTCTCCCCTCCTAACCTCCTCCCTCCTAACCTCTCCCCTCCTAACCTCCTCCCTCCTAACCTCCTCCCTCCTAACCTCCTCCCTCCTAACCTCTCCCCTCCTAACCTCCTCCCTCCTAACCTCCTCCCTTCTAACCTCTCCCCTCCTAACCTCCTCCCTCCTAACCTCTCCCCTCCTAACCTCCTCCCTCCTAACCTCCTCCCTTCTAACCTCTCCCCTCCTAACCTCCCCCCTCCTAACCTCCCCCCTCCTAACCTCCTCCCTCCTAACCTCCCCCTCCTAACCTCTCCCCTCCTAACCTCCTCCCTCCTAACCTCTCCCCCTCCTAACCTCTCCCTCCTAACCTCTCCCCTCCTAACCTCCTCCCTCCTAACCTCCTCCCTCCTAACCTCTCCCCTCCTAACCTCTCCCCTCCTAACCTCCCCCCTCCTAACCTCCCCCCTCCTAACCTCTCCCCTCCTAACCTCCTCCCTCCTAACCTCTCCCCTCCTAACCTCTCCCCCTCCTAACCTCCCCCCTCCTAACCTCTCCCCTCCTAACCTCCTCCCTCCTAACCTCCTCCCTCCTAACCTCTCCCCTTCTAACCTCTCCCCTCCTAACCTCCCCCCTCCTAACCTCTCCCCTCCTAACCTCCTCCCTCCTAACCTCCTCCCTCCTAACCTCCTCCCTCCTAACCTCCTCCCTCCTAACCTCCTCCCTCCTAACCTCTCCCCTCCTAACCTCCCCCCTCCTAACCTCCTCCCTCCTAACCTCCTCCCTCCTAACCTCCTCCCTCCTAACCTCCTCCCTCCTAACCTCTCCCCTCCTAACCTCTCCCCTCCTAACCTCCTCCCTCCTAACCTCCTCCCTCCTAACCTCCTCCCTCCTAACCTCCTCCCTCCTAACCTCTCCCCTTCTAACCTCTCCCCTCCTAACCTCTCCCCTCCTAACCTCTCCCCTTCTAACCTCTCCCCTCCTCCCTCTCCCCTCCTTGCTCAGGGAGGTGCTTTGCCTAAGCCTCTCAGTGAAATACCTTGGGACATTTCTTTCTATTAAAGCTGTTGTATCGGCAACTTTTTGTGAACTAAGACGTAGCTTTGCAGTATAGCCAGGTATGAATCATCGCTTGGAACCTATTCCTCCACTCTGTCAGGCTTTGATTGACAATGTGCTGTCTGCTTTCTGCAATAACCATACCCTTGGCTCAATGGTAGCGGTGAATGATACAGCACAGGAGGCCATTCAGCCCATCGTGCCTGTGCCGGCTCTTTGAAAGAGCTGTCCAATCAGTCCCACTCCCCCCTGCTCTTTCCCCGTAGCCCTGTAATTTTTCCCCTTCGAGTTTTTATCCGATTCCCTTTTGAAAGTTACTATTGAATCTGCTTCCACCGCCCTTTCAGGCAGCGCATTCCAGATCATCACAACTCGCTGCTTTAGAAAAGAATCTCCTCATCTCCCCCCTCGTTCTTTTGCCATTTATCTTAAAGTAGCACTCTTGTCTCTGGGTCAGAAGGTCATAGGTTCAAATCCCACTCTAGAGACTAGAGCATATAATCTCGGCCGACACTCCCAGTGCAGCACTGAGGAAGTGCTGCCCTGTCAGAGGTGCCGTTCAGTTTTGGACCACAAAGTCCAGACTTGAAGTAGGGCTGCGCATGGGATAAATGAAGTCATGATCCAAGTCTGCTTTGGCGGTGTGCTGGGCTAATAATCTCAGAGAAAACGCACGAGTTCAAATCCCACGGTGGTTGTTTGAGAATTTTAAGCTCAATTAAAAAAAACAACCTGGGAATAAAAAGCTGGAATCAGTAAAAGTGACCGTGGAGCTGTCGCATTGACGTAAAAAACCCAACTGGTTCTCCAGTGCCCTTTAGGGAAGGAAACCTGCCGTCCTTACCCGGTCTGGGCCTACATGTGACTCCAGTCGCCACACCAGCATTGTTGATTCTAAACTGCTCGCTGAAATGGCCCCACAAGCCTCTCAGTTATATCAAACGTCCTCAGGGTGACAGGGGAGGGGCAATAAATGCCGAACTTGCCAGCGACGCCCCACATCCTGAGAATGAATAAGAAAACAATGAGAAATTTCAGGGAGGGGCGGGGTTTTTGCTCAAATTTGGGAGCAAATAGTTTTTTTTTTTGAAAACTGGTTCAGCTCCCAAAAATAAACCTGGGGTATTTATAGGAAATATTGGTTAAAACCTGATTTAAGTGATCCCAAGTTGGTACAGAACAGCATTCCTTTCTAAAGAGATGATCTGGTCACTCGTCTCACTGCTGCTTTGTGGTTCCCTCCTCTGCTCAGACTGGCTGCTGGTTATTGCTTTTGTAACACATTGGATTTCAGAGTAATTCATTGTGTGAAGCGCATTGCAATCCTCTGACGAGGTGTCGGTGTAAATGTTTCACAGATGCTCGGAAGTGACGATTGCTGATCTGATGAAGGGCACCGAACCAGAACGCGAAAATTTCTGTTTCGCTCTCAGGCGCTGACAGGCCTGCGATGCATTTCCAGCTTTCTCCTGCTCTTAGTACAGATTCCAGCGTCTGTGCTTCCCTCTCTCTCCCTCTCGCTGAGAAACAATTCAACAATATTTAGTCTTGTTACCCGCAATGCTCTCCCGGACGGCCTCCCATCTCCCACCCTCCGTAAACTTGAGCTCATCCAAAACTCTGCTGCCCATGTCCTAACTCGCACCAAGTCCCGTTCACCCATCACCCCCTGTGCTCGCTGACTTACATTGGCTCCCGGTCCGGGAACGCCTCGATTTTAAAAATCTCATCCTCGTGTTCAAATCCCTCCATGGCCTCGCCCCTCCCTATCTCTGTAACCTCCTCCAGCCCTACAACCCTCCGAGATCTCTACGCTCCTCCAATTCTGGCCACTTGCGCATCCCCTACTCCCTACGCTCCACCATTGGCGGCCGTGCCTTCAGCTGCCTAGGCCCTAAGCTCTGGAATTCCCTCCCTAAACCTCTCCGCCTCTCTCTCCTCCTTTAAGATGCTCCTTAAAACCTACCCCTTTGACCAAGCATTAAGTCACCTGTCCTAATATCTCCTTCTTTGGCTCGCTGTCCATTCTTGTCTAATTATGTTCCGATGGAACGCCTTGGGGCATTTGCCGATGTTAAAGGTACTGTATAAATGCAAGTTGTTGTGGTTAAGATGATACTGTAATATTTATAATTAAATGACCCTCTCACTAATTGTCCTGCCCTTTTGCCTCATTCTCTCTTTCTCTTTTTCTCTCTCGCACTTCTGTGTTGGTGGGTTCAAGACTCCTGAAACTCAGTGACATTCGATTTTTCTTTTGGTGTCGAGGGTCTTCCTGTTGATGATCTTGGTGTGAACGTTTTTTTCTGTCAATCTCACTGGGCCCCACTAAGGCACTTAAAGGGATTTTGTTCCACAGAGCAACGCAGGTGAAGGGGCAAGGGTCAAAGTGCAGAACACCAGCAATGGGTACATAGAATACTCCAGGTAAACCAGCAATTAATGATTGGGTGATGCCAAACTTTCCTTTTAAAGGCGAGAAGTTTGTAGACATCCCAGGAGCGATTATCAGACAAAATGTGACACCGAGCCACATAAGGAGATATTAGGACAGGTGACCAAAAGCTTGGTCAAAGAGGTAGGTTTTAAAGGAGCATCGCAAAGGAGGAGAGAGAGGCGGAGAGGTTTAGGGAGGGAATTCCAGAGCTCAGGGCCTAGGCGGCTGAAGGCACGGCCGCCAATGGGGGAGCGATGGAAATCGGGAATGTGCAAGAGGCATGAATTGGAGGAGCGCAGAGATCTCGGAGGGTTTTGGGGTTGGAGGAGGTTACAGAGATAGGGAGGGGCGAGGCCATGGAGGGATGCGAGGATGAGAATTTTAAAATCAAGGTGTTACTGGACCAGGAGCCAATGTAGGTCAGCGAGCACAGGGGGTGATGAGTGAACGGGACCGAGTGCGAGTTAGGATACGGGCAGCAGAGTTTTGGATGAGCTGAAGTTTATGGACGGTGAAAGGACGGTGGGAAGCTGGCCAGGAGAGCATTGGAATAGTACTTCACTGGGAATGGCAGCCTGGATTATTGCTCAAACCTCTAGAGTGGGACTTGAACCCACAACCATCTGACTCAAAGGCAAGAGAGTTACCCACTGATCGATGGCTGACATGTAGAAACATAGAACCATAGAAAGGTTTCAGCACGGAAGGAGGCCATTCGGCCCACTGAGTCCGTGCCAGCTCTATGCAAAAGCAATCCAGTTAGTCCCACTCCCCCGCCCTTTCCCCGTAGCCCTGCAAATTTTTTCCTCTCAAGTACTTATCCAGTTCCCTTTTGAAGGCCATGATTGAATCTGCCTCCACCACCCCCTCGGGCAGTGCATTCCAGATCCTAAACACTCGCTGTGTGAAAAAGTTTTTCCTCATGTCACCTTTGGTTCTTTTGTCAATCACCTTAAATCTACGCCCTCTGGTTCTTGACCCTTCCGCCAATGGGAACAGTTTCTCTCTGTCTACTTTATCTAAACCCTTCATGATTTTGAATACCTCGATCAAATCTCCTCACAACCGTCTCTGTTCCAAGGAGAACAACCCCAGATTCTCCAGTCTATCCACGTAACTAAAGTCCCTCATCCCTGGAATCATTCTAGTAAATCTCTTCTGCACCCTCTCTAAGGCCTTCACATCTTTCCTAAAGTGCGGTGCCCAGAACTGGACACAATACTCCAGTTGTGGCCGAACCAGTGTTTTATAAAGGTTCATCATGACTTCCTTGCTTTTGTACTCTATGCCTCTATTTATAAAGCCCAGGATCCCATATGCTTTTTTAACCACTTTCTCATCCTGCCCTGCCACCTTCAACGATTTGTGCACATATACCCCCAGATCTCTCTGTTCCTGTACCCCTTTTAGAGTTATGCCCTCTAGTTTATATTGCCTCTCCTCATTCTTCTGACTGAAATGTATCACTTTGCTTTTTTCTGCATTAAATTTCATCTGTCTGTGTCCGCCCATGCCACCAGCCTGTCTATATCCTCTTGAAGTCTATCACTATCCTCCTCACTGTTCACTACACTTCCAAGTTTTGTGTCATCTGCAAATTTTGAAATTGTGCCCTGTACACCCAAGTCCAAGTCATTAATATATATCAAGAAAAGCAGTGGTCCCAGCACCGACCCCTGGGGAACACCACTGTACACCTCCCTCCAGTCCGAAAAACAACCATTCACCACTACTCTCTGTTTCCTGTCCCTCAGCCAATTCTGTATCCATGTTGTTACTGCCCCCTTTATTCCGTGGACTTCATTCTTGATGATAAGCCAATTATGCGGCACTTTATCAAACACCTTTTGAAAGTCCATATACACCACATCAACTGCATTGACCTCATCTACCCTCTCTGTTACCTCATCAAAAAACCCAATCAAGTTAGTTAAACACGATTTGCCTTTAACAAATCCGTGCTGACTTTCCCTAATCAATCCACACTTGACCAAGTGACTGTTAATTCTGTCCCGGATTATCGTTTCTAAAAGTTTCCCCACCACTGAGGTTAAACTGACTGGCCTATAGTTGCTGGGTTTATCCTTACACCTTTTTTTGAACAAGGGTGTAACATTTGCAATTCTCCAGTCCTCTGGCACCACCCCCATATCTAAGGATGTTTGGAAGATTATGACCAGTACCTCCGCAATTTCCACCCTTACTTCCCTCAGTAACCGAGGATGCATCCCATCCGGACCGGGTGACTTATCTACTTTAAGTACAGCTAGCCTTTCTAGCACTTCTTCTTTATTAATTTTTAGCCCATCCAGTATCTCAACTACATCTTCCTTTACTGAGACTTTGGCAGCATCTTCTTCCTTGGTAAAGACAGATGCAAAGTTCTCATTTATTACCTCGGCCATGCCCTCTGCCTCCATGAGTAGATCTCCTTTTTGGTCCCTGATTGGCCCCACCCCTCCTCTTACTAACCATTTATGTTTACGTGCCTGTAGAAGACTTTTGGATTCCCTTTTATGTTGGTCACCAGTCTATTCTCATTATCTCTCTTTGCCCCTCTTATTTCCTTTTTCACTTCCCCTCTGAACTTTCTATATTCTGCCTTGGTATTAACCCACCATCTGTCATACGCCCTTCTTTTCCCTTTCATTTTACATTGAAGGGCGATGGTGGGAGCCGTTGGGATTTGTGGGAGGCCATGAAGAAAGTTAGGCCTGGATTTTAACAGCGAGCTAGCAGGTTAATCTCCCACACACCCCACCCTTCCACTCCCCTCTCCCCCCGGGGCCTCCATGGTAGAATCCGACCCAGCCAATGTTAAAGGCAGAGCCTCATTCAAATCCCGACAGCTGACTTCCCGCCTTTTCCGGGCAGGAAGGCAGCGGGAAGCAGTTGGGAAACCGCACGGACCGGAGATCGCCTGCTCCTCCTGGCCCCACAAGGAAAGTAAAAAAAATGTTCAAAGGTAATTTTTTTTGGCGGGGGGGGGGGGCCTCTTCTGACCCCCCCCCCGCCCCCCCCCCCCGGATCCTATTCCTCGTTGGGTTGGACCTGGCGGGAAACTCACTGCCGCCCCTCTTCCCCCCCGCTCGGGCCGGCCAGTTAAAATCAGAGTGGGGTCCCGATGACATCATCAGGACCCGACAGGCACGTGTCAGATAGGACCCCGGCCGGCTAATCAGGAGAGTGGGTTAAAATCCCAAATGATCAGCTGCCAGTAGGCTCCAGGCCGGGTGATACCAACCGCCCGCCCGCCCGGTAAGGTTAAAATCGCCTCCTCCCGAGTCTCTGAAGAATTGGACAAAACTAAACGTCAATTGCCCAGTTGAAGGGCCGAGAGGAGACCAAGAGGCAGTGATTCAGCCCTGCACTGGGAGAGAACTGGATGAAGCAAGTTTTTTTTCAAATTTATCCATTCTGGGGATGTGGGCGTCGCTGGCGAGGACGGCATTTATTGCCCATCCCTAATTGCCCCTTGAGAAGGTGGTGGTGAGCCGCCTTCTTGAACCGCTGCAGTCCGTGTGGTGAAGGTTCTCCCACAGTACTGTTAGGAAGGGAGTTCCAGGATTTTGACCCAGCGACGATGAAGGAACGGCCGATATATTTCCAGGTCGGGATGGTGTGTGACTCGGAGGGGAACGTGCAGGTGGTGTTGTTCCCATGTGCCTGCTGCCCATGTCTGAGGGACTTTTCCTGAATGGATCAGCTGCAATTGGCCAAATGCCCTATCTCCTCTGTATTTATCTTGTGATCCTGTGAGATGTGTTGAAAAGGGGAAGGGGTTTTCGCTGTTCCTTGCTTTCTCATTTGCTTCCATTCAATGCCTTTTGTTGGTCCTGTAGTTGTGCCACATGCCCAGTAGGTGGTAGTGTTGGTCTGTTCAGCGAATTCTGAGAACCTGGTAACATGGGAACAGGAGGAGGCCATTCAGCCCCTCTAGCCTGTCACACCATTCAATTAGATCATGGCTGATCCGTAACTCAATTCCACTTACCCGTCTTAGCTCCAAATCCTTCGATACTCTTACCCAACAAACAGCTAGCGATCTCAGTCTTGAAAGCCTCAATTGATGCCCAGCATCTAAAGCCTTTTGGGGGAGAGAGTTCCAGATTTCCACTACCCAGTGAGTGACAAAGTGCTTCCTGATTTCAAACTAGAGAGGGTGCAGAGGAGATTCACGAGGATGTTGCCGGGGCTGGAGAATTTTAGCTATGGGGACAGATTGGATAGGCTGGGGTTGTTTTCCTTTGGAACAGAGGAGGCTGAGGGGTGATTTAATTGAGGTGTATAAAATTACGAGGGGCCTAGATAGAGTGGATAGAAAGGGCCTATTTCCCTTAGCAGAGGGGTCAGTGACCAGGGGGCATAGATTTAAAGTGATTGGTAGAAGGATTAGAGGGGAGCTGAGGAGAAATGTTTTCACCCAGAGGGTGGTGGGGGTCTGGAACTCACTACCTGAGAGGGTGGTAGAGGCAGAAACCCTCAACTCATTTAAAAAGTACTTGGATGTGCACCTGAAGAGCCGTGACCTACAGGGCTACGGACCAAGTGCTGGAAGGTGGGATTAGTCTGGACAGCTCTTTTTCAGCCAGCATGGACACAATGGGCCGAATGGCCTCCTTCTGTGCCGTAAATTTCGACGATTCTATGATTTCAGCTCAACCTTCCAAACTCAAGGGAATACAAGCCTCGTTTATGCAACCTGTCCTCAGAGTTTAACTATTTAAACCCTGGAATCATTCTGGTGAATCTGCTGCTGTAACCCCCCTCCGAGGCCAAGATATCCTCCCCGAGGTGCGGTGCCCAGAACTGTACGCAGTCTCTCCAGATGGGATCTGACCAGAGCTCTGTAACAACTGAAGCATCAGCTCCTCCACCTTTTCATCCCTGCCCCTCCCTTGAGATAAAGGCCAATATTCCGTTAGCTTTTCTGCTCGATTTCTGTACCAGTCTACTGGCCTTTAGTGACTTGTGCACCTGGACATCTAAACCCTCCGATACAGCAGTGACTGGGCTTTGAAATAATGCGTCGTGTGTGTGATTTCTGAGAGATGTGGCAGGGTTCTGTATAAATGGGAGCCTTTCCATCAGTCTGAGCTTCATCGTGTGTGTGAGAACTGGAGAATGCCAGACCGGGTCAGTGGAGGGAGCTCTCTCCCCATTCTATAACTGAGCCCAGCAGGTGCTGCGAACTAACTGTGTTTATTTTGCCCGAGTTTCTCTCCTCCTCTCCAGAAGGTGATGTCGTGACCTTGGAAAAAGGTTCCGGAGGAGAGCCACAAGAACAATTCCCGGCTTAAAGAACCTTCGTGGCTCAGATTGTCTTAAAGAGCTGGGTCTATTTACATTACAGCAGCGCAGACTGAGGTGACCTGATAGAGGTCTGTGAAATAATGAAAGGGCCGGATAGCGTCCCCATTGAGAGATTATTCCAGTTTTGCAGGTTCGGGGGGACCGGGGGGCATGAGTTTAAACGATGGAAGAGGAGGAGCGCACTGGATGTTGGGCGGTTCCTCCTCTCCCGGAGAGCAGTGAACCTCTGGAATACGATGCCGGCTGGTGAGGTGGGCACTGACGCTCTCCGAGCCTTCGAGAGGGACCGGGACCGGATCCTGACTGGGGGCAGAGGTCACATCATATAGAAGGTAAGAGTCTTTATAGATAACGCTGGGTCCGTGTGATCTCCTGGACTGGTTTCCATCGCCTGAGGGGGGGGTCGGAGAGGGAGTTCACGGGGTATTTTCCCCTTATTGACCCTGTTTTTTTTTCTAGTTTATTGCCTCTCCCAGAGATTACATGCCTGTGGGAGAGGGGGGGTGTGGTGGGATGGGTGTAGTCTTCATGCTCCAGGCAACGTGAGTGTGGAGCAGGCTTGATAGACCAGCTGGTATCTTCCTGCCCTTAAATCCCTCCATGTCCTCGCCCCTCCCTATCTCTGTAACCTCCTCCAGCCCTACAACGCCCCGAGATCTCTGCACTCCTCCAATTCTGGCCTCTTGCGCATCCCCGATTTTAATCGCTCCACCATTGGTGGCCGTGCCTTCAGCTGCCTAGGCCCTAATCTCTGGAATTCCCTCCCTAAACCTCTCCGCCTCTCTCTCTCCTGCTTTAAGATGCTCCTTAAAACCCACCTCTTTGACCAAGTTTTTGCTCACCTGTCCTAATATCTCCTCATGTGGCTCGGTGTCAGATTTTTTTCTGATAATCGCCCCTGTGAAGCGCCTTGGGACGTTTTACTACGTTAAAGGCGCTATATAAATGCAAACCTTTGTTTTATTTCTGGGTTTTTAATTCTCCTTTTCCACCTCTGGCCCTTCTGAATGCCTGAGCCTGGGCAGTGAGTACCGGCGCACTATTCAACTGTGGCAGGCATCGAATAGACCTTTCGAACTTTGGCCGGGATGGGGGGAGAGGGGTGTGTGTGTGTGTAAAACGCCCGGTACGGAATCGGCCGCCCGTTATACAACGTTCCGTTCCGTTGAAGTCGATCGGGCGGGGAGTGTGTTATGAAAGGCCCGTCCGTTACCTCCCGCCTTGGACCCGCCCCCCCCCGCCCAGGCTGAAGTCGAAAGTTCTGCCCTGTCACTCTCCGTGATCCACAGCCGCCCGCTTTCCCAACAGAGGTCTCCGGGCAGCGGGCGGGGGCAGCAAGACCCTGGCTGATTATCCTTTGTTTTGTTTTTTTTTTCTCTCCCTATTCCAGCGGCACCGAGTGAATCCCTCCCTCCCCCCGCCTGAGGTCAGCTGACTCTCCACGGACCTGGGGATTTAACCCGGGGGCTCAGTGAGTGCACGGGTACAGAAGGTAATCAGGAAGGCCAAAGGAATGTTGGCCTTTATCTCAAGGGGGAGGAAGTGATGCTTCAGCTGTACAGAGCCTTGGTCAGATCCCCATCTGGAGATACTGAGTTCAGTTCTGGGCACCGCCCCTCAGGAAGGATAGATTGACCTTGGAAGGGGGGTGCAGAGCTGGTTCACCAGTATGATACCGGGGCTAAAAGGGTTAAATTATGAGGACGGGTTGCACAGACTAGGCTTGTATTCCCTCAAGTTTAGAAGATTAAGGGGTGATCTGATTGAGGTGTTTAAGTTGATTGAAGGATTCAACGCAGTAGATAGAGAGAAACATAAGAAATAGGAGCAGGTGTAGTCCATCCGGCCCCTCGAGCCTGCTCCGCCATCATGGCTGATCTTCGACCTCAACTCCACTTTCCTGCCCGATCCCCATATCCCTTGATTCCCCTAGAGTCCGAAAATCTCTCTATCTCAGCCTTGAATATACTCAACGACTCAGCCCTCTGGGGTAGAGAATTCCAAAGATTCACAACCCTCTGAGTGAAGAAATTCCTCCTCATCTCAGTCTTAAATGGTGACCCCTTATCCTGAGACTGTGTCCCCTAGTTCCAGACTCTCCAGCCAGGGGAAACAGCCTCTCAGCATCGACCCTGTCAAGCCCCCTCAGAATCTTATATGTCTCAATCACATCTCATTCTTCTAAACTCCAGAGAGAAACTATTTCCTCTGGTGGGGGAGAGTCCAGAACAAGGGGGCATAACCGTAAAATTAGAGCCAGGCCGTTCAGGGGTGATGTCAGGAAGCACTTCTTCACACAGGGGGGGGAAATCTGGAACTCCCTCCTCCAAAAAAGTTGAGGCTGGGGGTCAATTGAAAATTTCAAAACTGAGATCGATGGATTTTTATTAGGTAAGGGTATTAAAGGATATGGATCAAAGGGGACTACTCCTGTTCCTACGTAATGGACTCGAGGGGCTGAATGGTCTCCTCCTGTTCCGAGGTAACAGGCTCGAGGGGCTGAATGGCCTCCTCCCTATCCTATGTAACAGGCTCGAGGGGCTGAATGGCCTCCTCCTGTTCCTGTGTAACAGGGTCGAGGGACTGAATGGCCTCCTCCTGTTCCTGTGTAACAGGGTCGAGGGGCTGAATGGCCTCCTCCTGTTCCTGTGTAACAGGCTCGAGGGGCTGAATGGCCTTCTCCCTATCCTATGTAACAGGCTCGAGGGGCTGAATGGCCTCCTCCTGTTCCTGTGTAACAGGGTCGAGGGGCTGAATGGCCTCCTCCTGTTCCTGTGTAACAGGCTCGAGGGGCTGAATGGCCTCCTCCTGTTCCTGTGTAACAGGGTCGAGGGGCTGAATGGCCTCCTCCTGTTCCTGTGTAACAGGCTCGAGGGGCTGAATGGCCTCCTCCTGTCCCCGTGTTTTCCCTGGCCTGTATTGACTGGGTACTCACTGCTGTAACCGGCCCGAACACCGGAGGGTGCTCCTGCCTGAGAGTTTCTCACCCGAAGGGGGAGAGCGGCGGAGGCCTGTGCTCTGTTGGAGCCTGAGACCCTGGGCCCGGCCCGGGAGAATCCCCCGCCCCCACTCCTGTTATTCTTTCTCCGTCTGACCGGAGCAGACAGACGGTCAGGGCCTCCCTCGCCTTTTTAATTAACTCTCACCCTGAGAAAAGGAGAGAGCCGTGGCTCCCAGCGAAGAGGGGGCTTGTCGATGGAAGGTGGGGTGAGGGGGGGTTGGGAAGGCCGGAGGTCCAGTGAGCGAAGCCCGAGGCACCAACTCTCCTGGAGATGTTCAAACTACACTGCGTGCAACTAAACACAGAACCCCCCGCAACTAAACACAGAACCCCCCGCAACTAAACACAGAACCCCCCGCAACTAAACACAGAACCCCCCGCAACTAAACACAGAACCCCCAGCAACTAAACACAGAACCCCCCGCAACTAAACACAGAACCCCCCGCAACTAAACACAGAACCCCCCGCAACTAAACACAGAACCCCCCGCAACTAAACACAGAACCCCCCGCAACTAAACACAGAACCCCCAGCAACTAAACACAGAACCCCCAGCAACTAAACACAGAACCCCCCGCAACTAAACACAGAACCCCCCGCAACTAAACACAGAACCCCCAGCAACTAAACACAGAACCCCCCGCAACTAAACACAGAACCCCCAGCAACTAAACACAGAACCCCCAGCAACTAAACACAGAACCCCCAGCAACTAAACACAGAACCCCCAGCAACTAAACACAGAACCCTCCAGCAACTAAACACAGAACCCCCAGCAACTAAACACAGAACCCCCAGCAACTAAACACAGAACCCCCCAGCAACTAAACACAGAACCCCCCGCAACTAAACACAGAACCCCCCGCAACTAAACACAGAACCCCCAGCAACTAAACACAGAACCCTCCAGCAACTAAACACAGAACCCCCAGCAACTAAACACAGAACCCCCAGCAACTAAACACAGAACCCCCCAGCAACTAAACACAGAACCCCCAGCAACTAAACACAGAACCCCCAGCAACTAAACACAGAACCCCCAGCAACTAAACACAGAACCCCCCAGCAACTAAACACAGAACCCCCCTTCATCGTCAGCTTTGCCAGATTGCTTTCTGCTTAATAAATCTGATTAATTGTGTGCAACCTAAATCACATGGGAAATTCTCATCCTTGTTTTCAAATCTCTCCATGGCCTCACCCCTCCCTATCTCTGTACCCTCCTCCAGCCCTACACCCCTCCCTATCTCTGTACCCTCCTCCAGCCCTACACCCCTCCCTATCTCTGTACCCTCCTCCAGCCCTACACCCCTCCCTATCTCTGTACCCTCCTCCAGCCCTACACCCCTCCCTATCTCTGTACCCTCCTCCAGCCCTACACCCCTCCCTATCTCTGTACCCTCCTCCAGCCCTACACCCCTCCCTATCTCTGTAACCCCCTGCAGCCCTACACCCCTCCCTATCTCTGTACCCTCCTCCAGCCCTACACCCCTCCCTATCTCTGTAACCCCCTCCAGCCCTACACCCCTCCCTATCTCTGTACCCTCCTCCAGCCCTACACCCCTCCCTATCTCTGTAACCCCCTCCAGCCCCACACCCCTCCAAGATCTCTGCGCTCCTCCAATTCTGGCCTCTTGTGCACACACACATGTACACACATAGACATATACATTCATACATAATAACACATTCACACACACTCATAATCACAGATATATATACACACATGCGCTCATATACAAACACACACGCAAACACACACACATATATCTATATATACACACAAAGACTCATATATACACACTCATTTCACACAGATACACAGCTACATACTGCAGGATATTCCCCACTCCCCGGGGTCCCTGAATAAATACTGCGGGATATTCCTCACTCCCCGGGGTCCCTGAATAAATACTGCAGGATATTCCCCACTCCCCGGGGTCTGTGAGAGACCCTGAATAAATACTGCAGGATATTCCTCACTCCCCGGAGTCCGTGAGAGACCCTGAATAAATACTGCGGGATATTCCTCACTCCCCGGGGTCCCTGAATAAATACTGCAGGATATTCCTCACTCCCCGGGGTCCGTGAGAGACCCTGAATAAATACTGCAGGATATTCCCCACTCCCCGGGGTCCGTGAGAGACCCTGAATAAATACTGCAGGATATTCCTCACTCCCCGGGGTCCGTGAGAGACCCTGAATAAATACTGCGGGATATTCCTCACTCCCCGGGGTCCCTGAATAAATACTGCAGGATATTCCCCACTCCCCGGGGTCTGTGAGAGACCCTGAATAAATACTGCAGGATATTCCTCACTCCCCGGGGTCCGTGAGAGACCCTGAATAAATACTGCGGGATATTCCCCACTTCCCGGGGTCCGTGAGAGACCCTGAATAAATACTGCAGGATATTCCCCATCCCCGGGGTCTGTGAGACCCTGAATAAATACTGCAGGATATTCCCCATCCCCGGGGTCTGTGAGACCCTGAATAAATACTGCAGGATATTCCCCACTCCCCGGGGTCCCTGAATAAATACTGCAGGATATTCCTCACTCCCCGGGGTCCATGAGAGACCCTGAATAAATACTGCGGGATATTCCCCACTCCCCGGGGTCTGTGAGAGACCCTGAATAAATACTGCGGGATATTCCCCACTTCCCGGGGTCCGTGAGAGACCCTGAATAAATACTGCGGGATATTCCCCACTCCCCGGGGTCTGTGAGAGACCCTGAGTAAATACTGCAGGATATTCCTCACTCCCCGGGGTCTGTGAGACCCTGAATAAATACTGCAGGATATTCCCCACTCCCCGGGGTCTGTGAGACCCTGAATAAATACTGCAGGATATTCCTCACTCCTCGGGGTCTGTGAGACCCTGAATAAATACTGCGGGATATTCCCCACTTCCCGGGGTCTGTGAGAGACCCTGAATAAATACTGCGGGATATTCCCCATCCCCGGGGTCTGTGAGACCCTGAATAAATACTGCGGGATATTCCCCACTTCCCGGGGTCCATGAGAGACCCTGAATAAATACTGCGGGATATTCCCCACTCCCCGGGGTCTGTGAGACCCTGAATAAATACTGCGGGATATTCCCCACTCCCCGGGGTCTGTGAGACCCTGAATAAATACTGCGGGATATTCCCCGCTCCCCGGGGTCTGTGAGACCCTGAATAAATACTGCGGGATATTCCCCACTCCCCGGGGTCTGTGAGAGACCCTGAATAAATACTGCGGGATATTCCCCACTCCCCGGGGTCCGTGAGACCCTGAATAATTACTGCAGGATATTCCTCACTCCCCGGGGTCTGTGAGAGACCCTGAGTAAATACTGCGGGATATTCCTCACTGACCCGTAGGCCTCGGGCTCTGAGATTGTTCTCGTCACTCCAGTTCATACTGGCAGGTTGACATTATCCATTTTCTCCTCCATTGTTCGAAAAACTTGTCCCGAACACACCCTAGAAACTCATTGCCTTTGCTCCTTGCACTGCTCGGCTTCTCCCAGACTATGTGAAAATTAAAATCTCCCCATTCTCTTTGCTACATGCTTCCCTGATCTCCGTATTTATACACCCCCCCCCCTGTCCCCCACCCCATCACTACTGTCGGGTGGTCTGTGGACAATTCCCACCAAGGTCTCACATCCCCTGACGCTCCTTAACTCTACCCATGAAGTTAATCGAGAACAATATCGGTCAGGGTGTAACACGGACTGCTGTCTTCTTACCCACCTGTTATGGGTAGCACTCTCTCACCTCGGAGTCAGAAGGCCATGGGTTCGAGCCCCGCTCCAGAGAATTGAGCACGTAATCCGGGCCGACGCTCCCAGTGCAGTACCGAGGGAGTGCCGCACTGTCGGAGGTGCGGTCTTTCGGTTGGGACGTTAAACCGAGGGCCCCCTCTGCCCTCTCAGGTGGATGTGAAAGATTCCACGGCCACTATTTGAAGAAGAGCAGGGGGGAGTTCTCCCCGGTGTCCTGGGGCCAATATTTAATCCCTCAACCGACATCACTAAAAACAGATTATCCGCTCATTTGCCTTATTGCTGTTTGTGGGATCTTGCTGTGCGTAAATTTGGCTGTCGTGTTTCCTACATGACAACAGTGACTACACTTCAAACATACTTCACTGGCTGTGGAGCGCTTTGGGACGTCCTGAGGCCGTGAAAGGCGCTATAGAAATGCAAATTCTTTCCTTTATGCATAAGAGCTTAAGCTGAGGCCTATTCCTGAGAATCAGGGGGATGTTAAAGCTCCATTGGCAGGATTGTAACGAGAGCAGCGAGTTTTCCCTGTGGCCTGGTCAACATCCCCCACTCAACCAGCACCACCCACACAAAAAACTCACCGCCTTTCTGTGCGTGTGGGATCTTTCTGTGCTGTTACATTTGCCTAACCACGAGGAGTAGTTGAGGCATCTGATTGAGCGCAGGCACCTTTAAGGGGAAAACTAGATAAGCAGCTGAGGGAGAAAGGAATAGAAGGACATGCTGACAGGGTGAGATGAAGCAGGGAGGGAGGAGGCTCGTGTGGAGCATAAACGCCGGGATAGACCTGTTGGGCCGAATGGCCTGTTTCTCTGCTGTAAACTCTCGGCAATATGTAACCCTTGCGACGGTGACCGTGCTTCAAAGTAATGTGGGAAGGGGGCGATTCACAGCTCCCAGCCGAGGGTTGGGGTTAACGTTGGAACATTTCTGCCCCAAATCCCTGGCTCGGTGGAATCGCAGATTTAACCCCGGGGTAGTTTCCATGCTGCCGATCAAGAGAAGCGATGAGCCGGGATATCGATGCAAATCTTCCTTCCCCCTTCCCCTTTCCCTCCCCCTCCCTCCCTGCTCTCCCTCCCCCCACATCTTCAGGCTGAACTCTGTGAGCTAAAATGTTGAAGCATGGTGCCATTGTCAAAGGCAAACATCTGACTGAATTAATAGCGAGGATTTGAAGGCTGTTTGCTTAGATGTGATGGCAATAAAGTCTTAATGCCTTCGTGTGTTTATTTGAAGACCAAGTTTCAGGCCCGTACAATATCTGAATAAGAAGTGACCGATTTAGCGAGGACCTCCCACCCCCGACTCTGGGAGTGCGAGCAGCCCATCGAGTGCCCAAGCATCGCTAACAAAGGATTTGCTCTCCCTTGTCCCTGCCGGCGAGTGTTTGCTCGTCCCAAAAGGTTTATTCATCAAAGCACTTGGCAAAACATTGGGAATCTCGGCCGAGGGAGAGATCTGTTTGCGCTGGGCTGGCGATCGATCTTTAAAGTAATCACAATGAGACTGACACTCATGAAGGCTGGGGCAGCAGTAATAGAGCCGGTCATAAAAGGACATGGGTTATGTCATTAGGAGTGTGACGCACTGCGCTGCTATGGCCACAACGGCAGCCCATGTAGGCCTGCGGGCCTCGACAGGCCCCTCGATATCTCCGAGACTCGTCTCCTCAGGGGCGGGATTAACGGGATTTCTTCCGAGATATTTATGTTTGCAACTCTTCCGTGCTCCTGTTATATCGAATTGCATAGGATTTACAGCACGGAAACAGGCCATTCGGCCCAACAGATCCCTGCCGGTGTTTATGCTCCACACGAGGCTCCCTACTTCATCTCACCCTATCAACACAAAGTGACGCATTTTGGTAGGAAGAATGAGGAGAGGCAATATAAACTAAATGGTACAATTTTAAAGGGGGTGCAGGAACAGAGAGACCTGGGGGTGCACATACACAATCATTGAAGGTGGCAGGACAAGTTGAGAAGGCTGTTAAAAAAGCAAGGAAGTTATGCTAAACCTTTATAAAACACTGGTTAGGCCTCAGCTGGAGTATTGTGTTCAATTCTGGGCACCGCACTTTAGGAAGGATGTCAAGGCCTTAGAGAGGGTGCAGAAGAGATTTACTAGAATGGTACCAGGGATGAGGGAGTTCAGTTATGTGGAGAGACTGGAGAAGCTTTTTCCCTTCGTTGAGGGTTCTATAACAAGGGGGCATAGATTCAAGGTAAAAGGCGGGAGGTTTAGAGGGGATTTGAGAAAGAACTTTTTCACCCAGAGGGTGGTTGGAGTCTGGAACTCACTGTCTGAAAGGGTTGTGGAGGCAGGAACCCTCACAACATTCAAGAAGCATTTGGATGAGCACTTGAAATGCCATAGCATACAAGGCTACGGACCAAATGCTGGAATATGGGATTAGATTAGACAGGGCTTGATGGCCGGCACGGACACGATGGGCCGAAGGGCCTCGATCCGTGCTGTATAACTCTATGACTCTAAGCTGGGATTGTTCTCCTTAGAGCAGAGAAGGTGAAGGGGAGATTCGATAGAGGGGTTCAAAATCATGAAGGGTTTTGACAGAGTAAATAAGGAGAAACTGTTTCCATTGGCAGGAGGGTGGTTAGAGAACGGCAGAGGAGGAGTGCGGAGTGTCAGGGAAAGAGGTGAAAAAACATCGAAAGTGACGTCTGCACAAGGGATGGAGCAGATTGGTTGGTAGCTGGTGAGTGTTTCTTTTTCTGGTTAGTGTTTTTTTTTCTGGAGTCTTTAGTTTATTTTCAGTTAAGTTCAGTTAATAATCTAATAAATCGAGGCATGGCAGGCCAGCTCAGTACCATGGAATGCACGACCTGTGCCATGTGGGAACTCCAGGAAGCTTCCCGTGTCCTGGACGGCCACATGTGCAGGAAGTGTCGTCAGCGGGAGGAGCTCGAGCTCCGGGTTTCGGACCTTGAGCAGCAGCTGGCGTCACTGCAGTGCATCCGCGAGGCTGGGAGTTTCGTGGATAGCACGTTTCAGGAGGTGGTCACCCCGCAGATTAAGAGAGTGCAGGCAGAGGGGGACTGGGTGACCATCAGACAGACAAGGAGGACCAGGCAGGTAGTGCAGGAGTCCCCTGAGGGCATCTCACTCTCTAACCAGAATACTGGTGAGGGAGAGGGTTCCTCTGGGGAGTGCAGCCAGAGCCAAGACCACAGCACCATGGGTGGCTCAGCTGTACAGAGCAGGGGAGGAGAAAGGTCAGGAGAGCAATAGTGATAGGGGATTCTGTACTTAGGGGAGCAGACAGGCATTTCTGCAGCCGCAGACGTGATTCCAGGATGGTATGTTGCCTCCCTGGTGCCAGGATCAAGGATGTCACTGAGCGGCTGCAGGATGTGGGGGAGAGAACAATAGGGAATAGAATGGGGGATTCTGGGGAATGTTACTGCGGGGAGGGGGTGAAATCGAGGGGGTCTGGGGGTCAGTTTGGGTGGAGAGGGGGTCTGGGGTCAGTTTGGGTGGAGAGGGGATCTGTGGACAGTTTGGGTGGAGGGGGGATCTGGGGTCAGTTTGGGTGGAGGGGGGATCTGGGGTCAGTTTGGGTGGAGAGGGGGTCTGGGGTCAGTTTGGGTGGAGGGGGGATCTGTGGACAGTTAGGGCGGAGAGGGGATCTGGGGTCAGTTTGGGTGGAGAGGGGGTCTGGGGTCAGTTTGGGTGGAGAGGGGGTCTGGGGACAGTTAGGGTGGAGAGGGGGTCTGGGGTCAGTTTGGGTGGAGAGGGGATCTGGGGACAGTTTGGGTGGAGAGGGGATCTGGGGACAGTTTGGGTGGAGAGGGGATCTGGGGTCAGTTTGGGTGGAGAGGGGGAATCTGGGGACAGTTAGGGCGGAGAGGGGATCTGGGGTCAGTTTGGGTGGAGAGGGGGTCTGGGGTCAGTTTGGGTGGAGAGGGGGTCTGGGGACAGTTAGGGTGGAGAGGGGGTATGGGGTCAGTTTGGGTGGAGAGGGGATCTGGGGACAGTTTGGGTGGAGAGGGGGTCTGGGGTCAGTTTGGGTGGAGAGGGGGTCTGGGGACAGTTAGGGTGGAGAGGGGGTATGGGGTCAGTTTGGGTGGAGAGGGGATCTGGGGACAGTTTGGGTGGAGGGGGGATCTGGGGACAGTTTGGGTGGAGAGGGGATCTGGGGACAGTTTGGGAGGAGAGGGGGTCTGGGGTCAGTTTGGGTGGAGAGGGGATCTGGGGACAGTTTGGGTGGAGAGGGGATCTGGGGACAGTTAGGGTGGAGAGGGGGTCTGGGGTCAGTTTGGGTGGAGAGGGGATCTGGGGTCAGTTTGGGTGGAGAGGGGATCTGGGGACAGTTTGGGTGGAGAGGGGATCTGGGGACAGTTTGGGTGGAGAGGGGATCTGGGGACAGTTTGGGTGGAGAGGGGGTCTGGGGTCAGTTTGGGTGGAGAGGGGATCTGGGGTCAGTTTGGGTGGAGAGGGGATCTGGGGACAGTTTGGGTGGAGAGGGGATCTGGGGACAGTTTGGGTGGAGAGGGGGTCTGGGGTCAGTTTGGGTGGAGAGGGGATCTGGGGTCAGTTTGGGTGGAGAGGGGATCTGGGGACAGTTTGGGTGGAGAGGGGATCTGGGGACAGTTTGGGTGGAGGGGGGATCTGGGGACAGTTTGGGTGGAGAGGGGATCTGGGGACAGTTTGGGTGGAGAGGGGATCTGGGGTCAGTTTGGGTGGAGAGGGGATCTGGGGACAGTTTGGGTGGAGAGGGGATCTGGGGACAGTTTGGGTGGAGAGGGGGATCTGGGGACAGTTTGGGTGGAGAGGGGATCTGGGGACAGTTTGGGTGGAGAGGGGATCTGGGGACAGTTTGGGTGGAGAGGGGATCTGGGGACAGTTTGGGTGGAGGGGGGATCTGGGGACAGTTTGGGTGGAGAGGGGATCTGGGGACAGTTTGGGTGGAGGGGGGATCTGGGGACAGTTTGGGTGGAGAGGGGGATCTGGGGTCAGTTTGGGTGGAGGGGGGATCTGGGGACTGTTTGGGTGGAGAGGGGGGATCTGGGGACAGTTTGGGTGGAGAGGGGATCTGGGGACAGTTTGGGTGGAGGGGGGATCTGGGGACAGTTTGGGTGGAGAGGGGATCTGGGGTCAGTTTGGGTGGAGAGGGGATCTGGGGACAGTTTGGGTGGAGAGGGGATCTGGGGTCAGTTTGGGTGGAGAGGGGGATCTGGGGACAGTTTGGGTGGAGAGGGGATCTGGGGACAGTTTGGGTGGAGAGGGGATCTGGGGTCAGTTTGGGTGGAGAGGGGGATCTGGGGTCAGTTTGGGTGGAGAGGGGATCTGGGGACAGTTTGGGTGGAGAGGGGGGATCTGGGGACAGTTTGGGTGGAGGGGGGGTCTGGGGTCAGTTTGGGTGGAGAGGGGATCTGGGGACAGTTTGGGTGGAGAGGGGATCTGGGGTCAGTTTGGGTGGAGAGGGGGGATCTGGGGACAGTTTGGGTGGAGAGGGGATCTGGGGACAGTTTGGGTGGAGGGGGGATCTGGGGTCAGTTTGGGTGGAGGGGGGGTCTGGGGTCAGTTTGGGTGGAGGGGGGATCTGGGGACAGTTTGGGTGGAGAGGGGATCTGGGGACAGTTAGGGTGGAGGGGATCTGGGGTCAGTTAGGGTGGAGGGGGGATCTGGGGTCAGTTTGGGTGGAGAGGGGATCTGGGGACAGTTAGGGTGGAGGGGATCTGGGGTCAGTTAGGGTGGAGGGGGGATCTGGGGTCAGTTTGGGTGGAGGGGGATCTGGGATCAGTTTGGGTGGAGGGGGGATCTGGGGTCAGTTTGGGTGGAGAGGGGATCTGGGGACAGTTTGGGTGGAGAGGGGATCTGGGGTCAGTTAGGGTGGAGAGGGGATCTGGGGTCAGTTTGGGTGGAGAGGGGATCTGGGGTCAGTTAGGGTGGAGAGGGGATCTGGGGACAGTTTGGGTGGAGAGGGGATCTGGGGACAGTTTGGGTGGAGAGGGGATCTGGGGACAGTTTGGGCGGAGGGGGGATCTGGGGTCAGTTTGGGTGGAGAGGGGATCTGGGGTCAGTTTGGGTGGAGAGGGGATCTGGGGTCAGTTTGGGTGGAGAGGGGATCTGGGGTCAGTTTGGGTGGAGAGGGGATCTGGGGTCAGTTTGGGTGGAGAGGGGATCTGGGGTCAGTTTGGGTGGAGAGGGGATCTGGGGTCAGTTAGGGTGGAGAGGGGATCTGGGGACAGTTTGGGTGGAGAGGGGATCTGGGGTCAGTTTGGGTGGAGAGGGGATCTGGGGTCAGTTTGGGTGGAGAGGGGATCTGGGGTCAGTTTGGGTGGAGAGGGGATCTGGGGTCAGTTAGGGTGGAGAGGGGATCTGGGGACAGTTTGGGTGGAGGGGGGATCTGGGGTCAGTTTGGGTGGAGGGGATCTGGGGACAATTTGGGTGGAGGGGGAATCTGGGGTCAGTTTGGGTGGAGGGGGGATCTGGGGTCAGTTTGGGTGGAGAGGGGGGATCTGGGGACAGTTTGGGTGGAGGGGATCTGGGGACAGTTAGGGTGGAGGGGGGATCTGGGGACAGTTTGGGTGGAGAGGGGATCTGGGGACAGTTTGGGTGGAGGGGGGGGATCTGGGGACAGTTAGGGTGGAGAGGGGGGATCTGGGGACAGTTTGGGTGGAGAGGGGGGATCTGGGGACAGTTAGGGTGGAGAGGGGATCTGGGGTCAGTTTGGGTGGAGAGGGGATCTGGGGACAGTTTGGGTGGAGAGGGGATCTGGGGACAGTTAGGGTGGAGAGGGGATCTGGGGTCAGTTTGGGTGGAGAGGGGATCTGGGGTCAGTTTGGGTGGAGAGGGGATCTGGGGACAGTTTGGGTGGAGAGGGGGGATCTGGGGACAGTTAGGGTGGAGAGGGGATCTGGGGTCAGTTTGGGTGGAGAGGGGATCTGGGGACAGTTTGGGTGGAGAGGGGATCTGGGGACAGTTAGGGTGGAGAGGGGATCTGGGGTCAGTTTGGGTGGAGAGGGGATCTGGGGTCAGTTTGGGTGGAGGGGATCTGGGGACAGTTAGGGTGGAGGGGGGATCTGGGGACAGTTTGGGTGGAGAGGGGATCTGGGGTCAGTTTGGGTGGAGGGGGGGGATCTGGGGACAGTTAGGGTGGAGAGGGGGGATCTGGGGACAGTTAGGGTGGAGGGGGGATCTGGGGTCAGTTTGGGTGGAGGGGGGGTCTGGGGACAGTTTGGGTGGAGGGGGGATCTGGGGTCAGTTTGGGTGGAGGGGGGATCTGGGGTCAGTTTGGGTGGAGGGGGGATCTGGGGTCAGTTTGGGTGGAGGGGGGGTCTGGGGACAGTTTGGGTGGAGAGGGGATCTGGGGTCAGTTTGGGTGGAGAGGGGGGATCTGGGGACAGTTAGGGTGGAGAGGGGTCTGGGGACAGTTTGGGTGGAGGGGGGATCTGGGGACAGTTTGGGTGAGAGGGGATCTGGGGACAGTTTGGGTGGAGAGGGGATCTGGGGACAGTTTGGGTGAGAGGGGATCTGGGGACAGTTTGGGTGGAGAGGGGATCTGGGGACAGTTTGGTTGAGAGGGGATCTGGGGTCAGTTTGGGTGGAGGGTGGATCTGGGGACACTTTGGGCTTTGAGGTACACTGGCCCCTGGTGAGACAGTGATACTGGGGCTCTGGGACTCTGTGATCATGAGCCTCGGTGCAAAGTCTGCCTCGTCCGATTCCTTGCGGCCGACAACGGCGAAGGTCCCTGGCCCTGCTTACCTGACGGACACAGTCCAGCGAGAGAAGGAGGGAGTCCGCACTGACAGGCTGAGCAAATACAGCCCAGGTGGGAGGCCTCTCAGAGCGAGCGGTCACACTTTCATCCTTTAAATTGCAAAGAGAAGGGGAGGAGGAGGAGGAGGAGGTGGAGACTGAGATAAACAAACACAGCTAGTGGATCATTTCATCTCCTTGATGTGACTTTACTGAGCCCCCCCCGCAGGCTCCATTACCGCCTCATTTTCAGACCGAGCGCTTTCCTCAGCATTCATTTTAAACTTCTGTCTCCTGGGCTACGAGGAGTCTCTGGAATGGTATTTTACAGCTTAGAAGGAGGCCATTCGGCCCATCATGCCTGTGCCGGCTCTTTGAAAGAGCTATCCAACTCGTCCCACTCCCCCCTCATTCCCCATAGTCCTGCAAATTTTTCCTTTTAAAGTATTTATCCAATTGTATTTTGAAAGTTACTTTTGAATCTGCTTCCACCGCGCATTCCAGATCATAACAAATCGTTCCTTAAAAAAAATTCTCCTCATCTCCTCTCTGGTTCTTTTGCCAATTATCTTAAATCTGTGTCCTCTGGTTACTGACCCTCCTGCCACTGGAAACAGTTTCTCCTTATTTGCTGTATCAAAACCCCTCATGATTTTGAACACCTCTATTAAATCTCCCCTTAACCTTCTCTGCTCTAAGGAGAACAATCCCAGCTTCTCCAGTCTCTCCACATAACTGAAGTCCCTCATCCCTGGAACCATTCTAGTAAATCTCTTCTGCACCCTCTCTAAGGCCTTGACATCCTTCCTAAAGTGTTGTGCCCTGAATTGGCCACAATATTCCTGCTGGGGCCTAACCAGTGTTTTATAAAGGTTTAGCATAACTTCTTTGCTTTTGTATTCTATGCCTCTATTTATTAAGCCCAGGATCCCGATGCTTTTTTAAGAACATAAGAACATAAGAAATAGTAGCAGAAATAGTCCATACAGTCCCTCGAGCCTGCTCCGCCATTCAATCAGATCAAGGCTGATCTTTGACTCCACTTTCCAGCCTGATCCCCATATCCCTTGATTCCCCTCGAGTCCAATCTTTTAACCAGAAGTACAATTTCAAAATTTGTGGACAATACCAAATTGGGGGGTATAGTTAATACTGAGGAGGATTGTAACAAAATACAGGAAGACATTAATGAACTTGCAGAATGGGTGTGTAATTGGCAAATGAATTTCAAGTGTGAGATGTTACATTTTGGTGAAGAATAAGGAGGCCACATACTGCTTGGATAATAAGAGTTTAAGTGGGGTAGATGAGCAGAGGTATCTGGGGGGTTACAGATACACAAATCACTAAAAGCAGCGACGCAGGTTAATAAGGCCATAAAAAAGGCAAACCAAGCACTGAGGTTCATTTCTACAGGGTTAGAATTTAAAAGCAGAGAAATTATGTTAAACTTGTATAGAACCTTGGTTAGACCACACTTGGAGTACTGTGAACAGTTCTGGTCTCCATATTATAAAAAGGATATAGAGACATTGGAGAAGGTGCAAAAAAGATTCACTAGGATGATACCAGAACTGAGAGATTATACCTATCAGGAAAGATTGAACAGACTGGGGCTCTTTTCTCTAGAAAAGAGAAGGCTGAGGGGTGACCTGATAGATGTCTTTCAGATAATGAAAGGGTTTGATAGGGTAGACGTAGAGAAAATGTTTCCACTTGTGGGGGAGACCAGAACTAGGGGGCCATAAATACAAGATAGTCATTAATAAATCCAATAGGGAATTCAGGAGAAACTTCTTTACCCGGAGAGTGGTGAGAATGTGGAACTCACTCCCACAAGGAGTAGTTGAAGCAAATATCATAGATACATTTAAGGGGAAGCCAGATAAACACATGAGGGAGAAAGGAATAGAAGGATATCCTGATAGGATGAGATGAAGTAGCGAGGGAGGAAGCTTATTTAGAGCATAAACACCGGCATAGACCTGATGGGCCGAATGGCCTGTTTCTGTGCTGCACATTCTATGTAATTCTATTAACTTGTCCTGCCGCCTTCAAGGATTTGTGTACATACACCCCCAGGTCTCTCTGTTCCTGCACCCCTTTAAAACTGTACCGTTTAGTTTGTATTGCCTCTTTTTATTTTTTGTTCCAAAATACATCTCTTGACTTACTGTCTTGGAAAGACTTGGGCTTTACAGAGAGTCAAGAGTGGTTGAGGAGAAAAGAAGTGCCTGGCTTGAAAACGGGAAACATACTTTCTTGGAGACAGCTTTAGCATTGGAGATGCTTCATTTGAAGTCTGAGGAGATATTGAGACCAAAAAAGTCCATTGAGTGGAGGAGGGCCTTTGATAGCAACAATTCACATTGATAAATCACCTTTAGTGCAACCAAAGATCACAAGACGCTTCACAGGCAAGAACAGGAGCAGGTGCTGAGCCTTTGCTGGAGGGTTAGGGGAGGGGACCTGGTCGAAGAGTTTTGAGAGGGCATCTGAAGGTGGTCGAGAGATGGAGGAGCTTGGGGAGCTCGAGGTATCTCCACCGAGGATGAAGCAGAGGGAGGAACAGGAAGCCAGGGTTAGAGGATCAGAGGACGTGGGAATGGACAACAACAACCCTCCATTCACCACGACATTTCTGCAGCTGTCGATCTGCTCAATCACACCCTCACCTCCACCTTTGATGCCCTTGTTACCATTCAAACCATTAATCTCCCTCACCCTGGTCGGTCCCCCTGGTACGGCCCTCATCTCTGCTCCCTTAAGTCCAAGGATCGCAGACTTGAACGTTTATGGTGGACAACTGGTTTAGCCATTCATCGCCAGATCTGGCTGGACCACATAAAGCACTACCGGGTCCTGCTCTCCTCTGCTCACTATTCCAGGATCACCCTGGAATGCAAAGATAACCCCCGTCTTCTCTTCTCCACTACAAACCACCATCTTAAAACCCACACTCCTGCCCCCCTTCACCCTCACCTCCGACAATGTGCGAGGAGCTCATGGAATTCTTTGTCACTAAGATTGAGACCATCCGTTCAGCTGCTTCTGCCACTTCCCTCCCTTTCCCTTGAACGTGTGGTCGCCTCCCAAATCCGTGCCCATCTTTCCAGCAACTCCGTGTTTGAATCCCTCCGATCATGTTTCTGCCCCTGCCACAGCACTGAAACGGCCCAAATCAAAGTCACAAATGACACCCTATGTAACTGACCGTGGTAAACTCTCCCTCCTCATCCTCCTCCATCTGTCTGCAGCCTTTGACACAGTTGACCACACCATCCTCCTCCATCACCTCTCCTCCGTCGTCCAGCTGGGTGGGACTGCCCTCGCCTGGTTCCATTCTTATCTATCCAGTCGTAGCCAGAGAATCTCCTGCAATGGCTTCTCTTCCCGCTCCCGCACTGTTACCTCTGGAGTTCCCCGAGGATCTATCCTTGTCCCCCTCCTATTTCTCATCTACAGGCTGCCCCTCGGCGACATCATCCGAAAACACAATGTCAGATTCCACATGTACACTGACGACACCCAGCTCTACCTCACCACCACCTCCCTCGCCCCCTCCACTGAATCTCATTTGTCACACTGCTTGTCCGACATCCGGTATAAAATGAGCAGAAATTTCCTCCAACTAAATATTGGGAAGACCGATGCCATTGTCTGTGGTCCCCGCCACAAACTCCGTTCCCTCACCACCGACTCCATCCCTCTCCCTCTCACTGTCTGAGGCTGAACCAGACCATTCACAACCTCGGTGTCCCATTTGACCCTGAGATGAGCTTCTGACCCCATATCCGCTCCATCACCGAGACCGCCTACTTCCACCTCCGTAACATCGCCCGTCTCCGCCCCTGCCTCAGCTCATCTGCTGCTGAAACCCTCATCCATGCCTTTATTACCTCTGGACTCGACTATTCCAATGCTTTCCTGGCCGGCCTCCCACCATACACCCGCTATTAAATTGAGCTCATCCAAAACTCTGCTGCCCGTATCCTAACTCGCACCAAGTCCCGTTCACCCATCACCCCTGTGCTCGCTGACCGACATTGGCTCCTGGTCCGGCAACACCTCAATTTTAAAATTCGCATCCGTGTTTTCAAATCCCTCCATGACCTCACCCCTCCCTATCTCTGTAACCCCCTCCAGCCCTACAACCCTCCGAGATCTCTGCGTTCCTTCAATTCTGGCTTCTAGCACATCCCCAAGTTTAATCGCTCCACCATTGGCGGCCGTGCCTTCAGCTGCCCAGGATCTAAGCTCTGGAATTCCCTCCCTAAACCTCTCCCCCTCTCTCTCCTCCTTTAAGATGCTTCTTAAAACCTACCTCTTTGAACAAGCTTTTGGTCACCTGTCCTAATC
Organism: Heptranchias perlo; assembly: GCF_035084215.1. NCBI lineage: Eukaryota > Metazoa > Chordata > Chondrichthyes > Hexanchiformes > Hexanchidae > Heptranchias > Heptranchias perlo. The sequence goes on along the minus strand of NC_090325.1, from coordinate 5,230,369 downwards.
TCTCCTTATGTGGCTCGGTGCCAAATTTTGTTTGATAATCGCTCCTGTGAAGCGCCTTGGGATGTTTTACTACATTAAAGGCGCTATATAAATGCACGTTTTTGTTGTCGACTTCTGGGTTACAGTCCCATACGTAGAATTACATAGAATTTTACAGCACAGCACCAGGCCATTTGGCCCACCTTGTCTATGCTGGTGTTTATATTCCACAAAGCATATCCTCCTATTCCTTTCTCCCTCACATACTATCAACCTTCCCCTTAAACGCATCGATGCTATTCGCCTCAATGACTCCATGTGGTAGCAACTTTTACATTCTTACCATTCTTTGGGTGAAGAAGTTTCTCCTGAATTCCTTATTGGATTTATTGGTGATTGTCTTATATTTATGGCCCCTAGTTCTGGACAAGTGGAAACATTTACTCTACGTCCACTGTATCGAACCCCTTAATTTTAAAGACCTCTATCAGGTCACCCCTCAGCCTTTTCTTTTCTAGAGAAAAGAGCCCCAGCCTATTCAATCTTTCCTGATAGTTCTAACCTCTCAGTTCTGTAAATCTTTTTTTTTTGCACCTTCTCCAGTGCCTCTATATCCTGCCTATCTAAAGTGGACCATACCACTTTTCAGGCGACCCTTAAACCTCCTTGTCCTTGGAAGGTAGCGGAATTAACTTTGCCTTTGGCTCTAACTGGCAAACACGCTCGTTAAAGTGCAATAGAAAGAACAATTCAACAGCAGTCCAACAGTATCTGTTTGTACAGCATGTGCTGCGTTTATAGGGGTGGGGACGGGTGAGTGGGTTGACGTTTGGATGAAGATTGTTTGTCAGAACACAACGCTGCGCTGGTGATGGGGGCAGGGGAGGGGGCAGGGGAGGGGGAGCGAGGGGTAGGCGGGGAGGGAGGGGGAATGGGTGGGGCGGGTTGCCCCCTGGATAATCACCATCTGTCTGTCACCCCTGCATTTTTGGTTTTAGTTCCAGAGGCCTCCTGTTTATAGTCTCACCCTTTCCCATTTCTGGCCTTTGTCCTCGAGTGGACCTCTCACTGCCTTAGCTGTCTGCACGTTCCTTTATTTATTTTTTTAAATAGCTTTCATTTCTTTCATGCCCCCTCATTGTTCCCTGACCCGGGTGATCTCTTCCCTCACCCTAACAATCTCCTGCTTTTCTTTTCAGCTGAATTCAGGTCATCCAAACCCATTCACTTTGACCTGTCGCAAGGTGTCAGCTCTGACTCAGTGAGCAGCACTCTTACCTCTAGAGTCAGAAGGTCCATGGGTTCAAGTCCCCCTCCGGAGACTTGAGTACATGATCTAGGCTGATGCAGTACTGAGGGAGTGCTGTGCTGTCGGAGGTGCTGTCCTTCTGGTACGATGTTAAACTGAGGACCTGTTCTGCCCACTTGGTGGATGTAAAAGATCCCACAGCACTCTTTTGAAGAAGAGCAGGGGAGTTCTCCCCGGTGTCCTGGCCAATTTTTATCCCTCAACCAACATCATTAAAAAAACAGATTACCTCATCATTATCACATGCTGTTTGTGGGATCTTGCTGCGCACAAATTGGCTGCCGCATTTCCTACATTACAACAGTGACTGCACTTCATTGGCTTTAAAGCGCTTTGGAATGTCCTGAGGTCATGAAAGGTGCTATATAAATGCAATTATTTCTCTGCCTGGACAATTCTAATTAGGAATTAGAATTTATTCCTAATTATATTAAGATGCTTGATTCTCTTTCAGTTTTCAGTTCTAAAGAAGGGCCCAGCCTGTTCTCTCCAGAGATGCTGACCGATTTACTGGGGTTAAAAATTCGGCTGGGCCTGTTTTCGGGCTCAGACTTGGCCCCAAACGATAGGCCCCAAGGCCGGCCCGAAATTGGGTCTCATGCCTCATTAATATTTTAAGTTAAATGTCAAGTCCCATTCACCCATCACCCCTGTGCTCGCTGACCTGCATTGGCTCCTGGTCCAGCGAAACCTCCAATTTAAAATTCTCATCATTGTATTTAAATCCCTCCATGGCCTCGCCTCTCCCTTTCTCTGTAACCTCCTCCAACCCCTACAGCCATCAAATACAGAGGTAAAGTATTTACTAAATACCTCTGCTATTTTATGGTCATCATTGTAATGGCTACATTGGTGTCGTGGTTATGTTACGAGACTAATAATCCAGAGAATGTGAGTTTAAATCCTGCTATGGTACTTTGAGAATTCGGGTTCAGTTTTCTAAAAAAAAGCTCAGTAAAAGTGACCATGAAACTGTTGGATTATCGTTTAATCCTTTAGACCAGTTGGGTTCAATGGCCTGTTTCTGTGCTGTGCTGTGCTATATAATATCCGAACTGGCCGACATGTGACTTCAGCCACACCAACGTGGTTGACTCTTAACTGCCCTCTGGAGCGGCCCAGCAAGCCACTCGGTTGTATCAAACCTCTGCCAGCGGTTCAAGAGAAAGGCCCACCGCCACCTTTTCAGGGCAACTGGAGAAGGACAATAAATTGCCAGGGACTCCCACGTCCGAGAATAAATTTAAAAAATAATCTTTGGGATGTCACCACCTCATCATTTGTACCAGTTAGCGACTGAGGCAAGTTTAGGAAAGGCCTTGGAGAGGGTGCAGAGGAGATTTACTAGAATGGTACCAGGGATGAGGGACTGCAGTTATGTGGAGAGACTGGGGAAGCTGGGATTGTTCCCCTTAGAGCAGAGAAGGTTAAGGGGAGATTTGATCGAGGTGTTCAAAATCATGAGGGGTTTTGATAGAGTAAATAAGGAGAAACTGTTTCCAGTGGCAGGAGGGTCGGAAACCAGAGGACACAGATTTAAGGTAATTGGCAAAAGAACCAGGGCGGAGATGAGGAGAATTCTTTTTTTACGCAGCGAGTTGTGATGATCTGGAATGCGCTGCCTGAAAGGGCGGTGGAAGCAGATTCAATAGTAACTTTCAAAAGGGAATTGAAATAAATACTTAAAAAGGAAAAATGAGGAAAGAGCAGGAGAGTGGGACCAATTGGATGGCCGGCACACGAAGAATGGGCCGAATGGCCTCCTTCTGTGCTTTACGATTCGATGATTCAAAGTGCACAGATATGAAAAGCTGGGGGTGATTCTTCGAGGCCTGGCTTTGTGACGATAAAGCAGGTGACGGAAATGACCATTAGGCCTGCAGGTTGCGAGGCCAGCTGAAAAGTGAATGAAAGTCACAGAATTCCTTGTGTTCCCACCTCCCCCACTCTCCCCGAAGCCCATTCTGTGCAATCCCCCCCCATCTGACTTGTTGTGTGATGCCTGAGTGCTGGGGTAATAACGGCCTCACACCTCCAGATCAAAGCCCCTGGCACTCGGTGGAAGGAGGGGGAAGGTCTAGTTTCACGCCTCCTTGCTGTGTTGGCTTGCTGGGTGGTTTCGGACAGCCCCCCACCCCCCGCTGAGTTAACGAGGGGGTGGTTAGGATTTGGAGCGTTGGTGTTTGTGGTGACAAGTGGGCAGGGCAGCAGGAAGCCTTTTTGCAGCTGACACCACACGTCCACCACAGCAAGGGTCAGGATGTGAGCTCTGCTACACGAGGATATGACCCAGCTCACTGGGAGAGCAATTCCCTTCGCAAAACCCCCTCCTTCCGAGTGCCACACACACACGCGCGCGCACGCACAGAGGCAAGTGAGTAAATTCTGCACCTCCCTTGCCCCTTCGAATGACGTTAACTGCTCCACGGCTAAACTCTCACCTCAGGAGGAGGTGAGTTCTGAATTTACGACAACTTGCATTTATATCGGCTCTTTAACATAGAAAACGGGACATGCCAAGGCACCTCACAGAGGGCGAACCAGCACTGTGCAGTAATCAGGGGAGATGAGTAAAAACACAGATAAAAAGATCATATATGAGGAGGCTTTTAAAGGCTGAGGGGGGAGCGGGTAGATAACAAAGTCGGGGGGGGGTCTCGGGAAGGAATTCCAAGGGCATTGATTCAGGGCTATGGAGAGAGAGTGGGGCAGTGGGATTAGTTTGGGATTGATACAGGGCTATGGAGAGAGAGTGGGGCAGGGGGATTAGTTTGGGATTGATACAGGGCTATGGAGAGAGAGTGGGGCAGTGGGATTAGTTTGGGATTGATACAGGGATAGTGGGAGAGAGTGGGGCAGTGGGATTAGTTTGGGATTGATACAGGGCGATGGAGAGAGAGTGGGGCAGTGGGATTAGTTTGGGGATTGATACAGGGCTATGGGGAGAGAGCGGGGCAGTGGGATTAGTTTGGGATTGATACAGGGCTATGGAGAGAGAGTGGGGCAGTGGGATTAGTTTGGGATTGATACAGGGCGATGGAGAGACAGTGGGGCAGTGGGATTAGTTTGGGATTGATACAGGGCTATGGGGAGAGAGTGGGACAGTGGGATTAGTTTGGGATTGATACAGGGCTATGGGGAGAGAGTGGGACAGTGGGATTAGTTTGGGATTGATACAGGGCTATGGGGGCAGAGTGGAGCAGTGGGATTAGTTTGGGATTGATACAGGGCTATGGAGAGAGAGTGGGGCAGTGGGATTAGTTTGGGATTGATACAGGGCTACGGGGAGAGAGTGGGGCAGTGATTAGTTTGGGATTGATACAGGGCTATGGGGAGAGAGCGGGGCAGTGGGATTAGTTTGGGATTGATACAGGGCTATGGGGAGAGAGTGGGGCAGTGGGATTAGTTTGGGATTGATACAGGGCTATGGGGAGAGAGTGGGTCAGTGGGATTAGTTTGGGATTGATACGGGGCGATGGGGAGAGAGTGGGTCAGTGGGATTAGTTTGGGATTGATACAGGGCTATGGGGAGAGAGTGGGGCAGTGGGATTAGTTTTGGATTGATACAAGGCTATGGGGAGAGAGTGGGGCAGTGGGATTAGTTTGGGATTGATACAGGACAATGGGGAGAGAGCGGGGCAGTGGAATTAGTTTGGGATTGATACAGGGCTATGGGGAGAGAGTGGGGCAGTGGGATTAGTTCTGGATTGCTCTAGCACAGGCCGGCACAGGCACGATGGGCTGAATGGCCTCATTCCTATGGTAAACTCCTATGGTTCTGTGCAGTGGGGCCGGAGAGCTGTGCCCTAAACCTAACCATGCGCAGCAGAGTTTAACTAGGAGCAGTGTTCTACTGATGAACATGTACCACACCCTGTTAGATCCATGCCTCTCCGTTCTTGCCCCTGGTCTCTTGGGCTGTCACAGTTTACAATGTAATAATCCTGTCACTGTCAACAAATAAAAGTCGATACCTTTGAATTGAGGGAACAATTTTCCCCCTTTTTGATGCTTAAATTGATCTCATTATTGAGTGAAAAGGATACATTTAAAGACAATTTACTGTTACAGTGTGGAAGATGAAATTTGAGGAGAGAACTGCCCAACCCTCAGGCGAAAAGTCAGACACAGTTCAATACCCAAAGAGCTGATGAAAATACTTTTGTTACTCTACGGGTGCTCCCAGGATCATATCAAACATTTCATTTTAATTAATTAAAAAAAAAACCCTGGGTGAAGAAGCAAGTTCCACAGTGCAGGAAAACAGCCCGCCTGAGAACAGTCCGCAGGAGAGACGGGTAAATCTGAATGTTGTGGTTAAGGGCCATCGAGCTTGGGTCTTTGGGTTAGCCGTGACTCAGTGGGTAACGCTGTGGCCTCTGAGGCAGAAAGTTGTGGGTTCAAGTCCCACTTCAGTACATAATCCAGGCTGAAACTTCAGAGCAGTACAGAGGGAGTGCTGCACTGTTGGTTTGGGTTTTTTTTAAAGATGAGACATTAAACCAAAGTCATGTCTGCTTCTCAGGTAGACATAAAAGATCCTGTAGCACTATTTCAAAGAAGAGCAGTGTGTTCTCTCCCAGTGTCCAGGCTCTCTCCCCATAGCCCTGTATCAATCCCAAACCATTCCCACTACCCCATTCTCTCCCCATAGCTCTGCATCAATCCCAAACTAATCCAACTACCCCACTCTCTCCCCATAGCTCTGTATCAATCCCAAACTAATCCCACTACCCCATTCTCTCCCCATAGCTCTGCATCAATCCCAAACTAATCCCACTACCCCACTCTCTCCCCATAGCTCTGTATCAATCCCAAACTAATCCCTCAATGAACATCATTAAAAAACAGATTATCTGCTCATTATCCAATTGCTGTTTGTGGGACCTTGCTGTGCACACATTTTTTTTTAATCGTTCATGAGATGTGGGCATCGCTGGCAAGGCCGGCATTTATTGCCCATCCCGAATTGCCCTTGAGAAGGTGGTGGTGAGCTGCCTTCTTGAACCGCTGCAGTCCGTGTGGTGACGGTTCTCCCACAGTGCTGTTAGGAAGGGAGTTCCAGGATTTTGACCCAGCGACGATGAAGGAACGGCGATATATTTCCAAGTCGGGATGGTGTGTGACTTGGAGGGGAACGTGCAGGTGGTGTTGTTCCCATGTGCCTGCTGCCCTTGTCCTTCTAGGTGGTAGAGGTCGCAGGTTTGGGAAGTGCTGTCGAAGAAGCCTTGGCGAGTTGCTGCAGTGCATCCTGTGGATGGTGCACACTGCAGCCACTGTGCGTCGGTGGTGAAGGGAGTGAATGTTTAGGGTGGTGGATGGGGTGCCAATCAAGCGGGCTGCTTTGTCCTGGATGGTGTCGAATTTCTTGAGTGTTGTTGGAGCTGCACTCATCCAGGCAAGTGGAAAGTATTCCATCACACTCCTGACTTGTGCCTTGTAGATGGTGGAAAGGCTTTGGGGAGTCAGGAGGTGAGTCACTCGCCACAGAATACCCAGCCTCTGACCTGCTCTTATAGCCACAGTATTTATGTGGCTGGTCCAGTTAAGTTTCTGGTCAATGGTGACTCCCAGGATGTTGATGGTGGGGGATTCGGCGATGGTAACGCCGTTGAATGTCAAGGGGAGGTGGTTAGATTCTCTCTTGTTGGAGATGGTCATTGCCTGGCACTTGTCTGGCGCGAATGTTACTTGCCACTTATGAGCCCAAGCCTGGATGTTGTCCAGGTCTTGCTGCATGCAGGCTCGGACTGCTTCATTATCTGAGGGGTTGCGAATGGAACTGAACACTGTGCAGTCATCAGCGAACATCCCCATTTCTGACCTTATGATGGATGGAAGGTCATTGATGAAGCAGCTGAAGATGGTTGGGCCTAGGACACTGCCCTGAGGAACTCCTGCAGCAATGCCCTGGGGCTGAGATGATTGGCCTCCAACAACCACTACCATCTTCCTTTGTGCTCGGTCTGACTCCAGCCACTGGAGAGTTTTCCCCCTGATTCCCATTGACTTCAATTTTACTGGGGCTCCTTGGTGCCACACTCGGTCAAATGCTGCCTTGATGTCAAGGGCAGTCACTCTCACCTCACCTCTGGAATTCAGCTCCTTTGTCCATGTTTGGACCAAGGCTGTAATGAGGTCTGGAGCCGAGTGGTCCTGGCGGAACCCAAACTGAACATCGGTGAGCAGGTTATTGGTGAGTAAGTGCCGCTTGATAGCACTGTCGACGACACCTTCCATCACTTTGCTGATGATTGAGAGTGGACTGATGGGGCGGTAATTGGCCGGATTGGATTTGTCCTGCTTTTTGTGGACAGGACATACCTGGGCAATTTTCCACATTGTCGGGTAGATGCCAGTGTTGTAGCTGTACTGGAACAGCTTGGCTAGAGGCGCAGCTAGTTCTGGAGCACAAGTCTTCAGCGCTACAGCCGGGATGTTGTCGGGGCCCATAGCCTTTGCTGTATCCAGTGCACTCAGCCGTTTCTTGATATCACGTGGAGTGAATCGAATTGGCTGAAGACTGGCTTCTGTGATGGTGGGGATATCAGGAGGAGGCTGAGATGGATCATCCACTCGGCACTTCTGGCTGAAGATGGTTGCAAACACTTCAGCCTTGTCTTTTGCACTCACATGCTGGACTCCGCCATCATTGAGGATGGGGATGTTTGCAGATCCTCCTCCTCCCCTTAGTTGTTTAATTGTCCACCACCATTCACGACTGGATGTGGCAGGACTGCAGAGCTTTGATGTGATCCGTTGGTTGTGGAATCGCTTAGTTCTGTCGATAGCATGTTGCTTCCACTGTTTAGCATGCATGTAGTCCTGAGTTGTAGCTTCACCAGATTGGCACCTCATTTTTAGGTACTCCTGGTGCTGCTCCTGGCATGCTCTTCTACACTCCTCATTGCACCAGGGTTGATCCCCTGGCTTGTTGGTAATGGTAGAGTGAGGAATATGCCGGGCCATGAGGTTACAGATTGTGCTGGAATACAATTCTGCTGCTGCTGATGGCCCACAGCGCCTCATGGATGCCCAGTTTTGAGCTGCTAGATCTGTTCTGAATCTATCCCATTTAGCACGGTGGTAGTGCCACACAACACGTTGGATGGTGTCCTCAGTGCGAAGACGGGACTTCATCTCCACGAGGACTGTGCGGTGGTCACTCCTACCAATACTGTCATGGACAGATGCATCTGCGACAGGTCGATTGGTGAGGACGAGGTCAAGTAAGTTTTTCCCTCGTGTTGGTTGGCTCACCACCTGCCGCAGGCCCAATCTGGCAGCTACGTCCTTCAGGACTCGGCCAGCTCGGTCAGTAGTGGTTCTACCGAGCCACTCTTGGTGATGGACATTGAAGTCCCCCACCCAGAGTACATTCTGTGCCCTTGCTACCCTCAGTGCTTCCTCCAAGTGGTGTTCAACATGGAGGAGGACTGATTCATCAGCTGAGGGAGGACGGTAGGTGGTAATCAGCAGCAGGTTTCCTTGCCCGTGTTTGACCTGATGCCATGAGATTTCATGGGGTCCAGAGTCAATGTTGAGGTTTCCCAGGGCCACTCCCTCCTGACTGTATATCACTGTACCGCCACCTCTGGTCGGTCTTTCCTGCCGGTGGTTTGGAACAAAGGAGGCTGAGAGGAGATTTAATTGAGATATATAAAATTATGAAGGGCCTGGATAGAGTGGATAGGGAGGACCTATTTCCCTTAGCAGAGGGGTCAGTGATCAGGGGGCATAGATTTGAAGTAATTGGTTGAAGGATTAGAGGGGAGCTGAGGAGGAATTTTTTCACCCAGAGGGTGGTGGGGGTCTGGAACTCACTGCCTGAAAGGGTGGTAGAGGCAGAAACCCTCAACTCATTTAAAATGTACTTGGATGTGCACTTGAAGTGCTGTAACCTACAGGGCTACGGACCAAGTGCTGGAAAGTGGGATTAGGCTGGATAGCTATTTTTCGGCCAGCATGGACACGATGGGCCGAATGGCCTCCTTCTGTGCCGTAACTTTCTATGATTCTATGATTCTATTCTACAACGTCGAGCTTCTTGAGTGTTGTCGAAGCTGCACCATCCAGGCAAGCATTATCTCACACTCCTGATTTGTGCCTTGCGGATGGTGGAAAGTCTTTGGGGAGTCAGGTGATGAGTCACTCGCCGCAGAATACCCAGCCTCTGACATTTGTGCTGATCCAGTTGACTTTCTGGTGAATGTTGACCCCCAGAATGTTGATGGTGGGGGATTCGGCGATGGTAATGCCGTTGAATGTCAAGGGGAGGTGGTTGGACTCTCTCTCGTTGGTGATGGTCATTGCCTGGCATTTGTGTGGCACGAATGTTACTTGCCACTTATCAGTCCAAACCTGGATGATATTCAGGCCTTGCTGCAGGCGGGCACGGACTGCTTCATTATCTAAGGAATTTTGAATGGAGCTGAACACTGTGCAATCATCAATGAATAGCCCCACTTCTGACGTTATGATGGAGGGAAGGTCATTGATGAAGCAGCTGAAGATGGTTGGGCCTAGGACACTGCCCTGAGGAACTCCTGCAGCAATGCCCTGGGGCTGAGATGATTGGCCTCCAACAACCACTACCATCTTCCTTTGTGCTGGGTATGACTCCAGCCACTGGAGAGTTTTCCCACTGATTTCAATTTTACTAGGGCTCCTTGGTGCCTTGAATGCAGTCACTCTCACCTCTGGAATTCAACTCTTGCATATATGTTTGGACCAAGGCTATAATGAGTTCTGGAGTCGAGTGGTTCTGTTGGAACCAAAACTGAGCATCGGTGAGCAGGTTATTGGTGAGGAAGTGCCGCTTGGTGGAACTGCTGATCATGGATTCATAGAATCATAGAAATTTACGGCACAGATGGAGGCCATTTGGCTCATTGAGTCTGAGCCGACCGAAAAAGAGCTATCCAACCAAATCCCACTTCCCAGCTCTTGGTCCGTAGCCCGGTAGGTTGCGGCATTTCAAGTGCACATCCAGAAACTTTTTAAATGTGGTGAGGGTTTCTGCCTCTACCATCCTTTAGAATCATAGAATGGTTGCAGCATAGAAGGAGGCTTTTTGGCCCGTCGAGTCCGTGCTGACTCTTTGTAACAGCAACCCAGTTAGTCCCACTCCCCCGCCTTTTCCCCGTAGCCCTGCAAATTTTTTCCCTTCCAATATTTATCCAATTCCATTTTGAAAGCCATGATTGAATCTGCCTCCACCGCCCTTTCAGGCAGTGCATTCCAGATCATAACTTTAAAAAGTTTTTCCTCATGTCACCTTTGGTTCTTTTGCCAATTACCTTAAATCTATGTCCTCTAATTCTTGACCCTTCCGCCAATGGAAACAGTTTCTCTCTATCTCCTCTGCCTAAACCCTTTATGATTTTGAATACCTCGATCAAATCTCCTTTCAACTGTCTCTGTTCCAAGGAGAACAACCCCAGCTTCTCCAGTCTATCCACGTAACTAAAGTCCCTCATCCCTGGATTCATTCTAGTAAATCTCTTCCCCTCCCTTTCTAAGGCCTTCACATCTTTCCGAAAGTGCGGTGCCCAGAACTGGACACAATACTCCAGTTGTGGCCGAACCAGTGTTTTATAAAGGTTCAACATAACTTTCTTGCTTTTGTACTCTATGCCTCTATTTATAAAGCCCAGGATCCCGAATGCTTTTTTAACCGCTTTCTCAACCTGTCCTGCCACCTTCAGCGATTTCTGCATGTTTCCCCCCAGATCTCTCTGTTCCTGTATCCCTTTAGAATTGTACCATTTAGTTTATATTGCCTCTCCTTGTTCTTCCTACCAAAATGTATCACTTCACATTTCTCTGGGTTAAATTTCATCTGCCACATGTCCGCCCATTCCACCAGCCTGTCTATATCCTCTTGAAGTCTATCACTGTCCTCCTCACTGTTCACTACACTTCCAAGTTTTGTTTCATCTGCAAATTTTGAAATTTTGCCCTGTACACCCAAGTCTAAGTCATTAATATATATCAAGAAAAGCAGTGGTCCCAGCACTGACCCCTGGGGAACACCACTGTACACCTCCCTCCAGTCCATAAAACAACCGTTCATCACTACTCTCTGTTTCCTGCCAGTTAGCCAATTTCGTATCCGTGCTGCCACTGCCCCCTTTATTCCATGGGCTTCAACTTTGCTGACAAGCCTATTATGTGACACTTTATCAGACGCCTTTTGAAAGTCCATATACACCACATCAACTGCATTGCCCTCATGAACCCCCTCTGTTACTGCATCAAAAAACTCAATTAAGTTAGTTAAACACGATTTGCCTTTAACAAATCCGTGCTGGCTTTCCTTAATTAATCCACACTCGTCCAAGTGACTGTTAATTCTGTCCCGGATTATCGTTTCTAAAAGAAGTTTCCCCATCATCGAGGTTAACCTGACTGGCCTATAGTTGCTGGGTTTATCCTTACACCCTTTTTTGAACAAGGGTGTAACATTTGCAATTCTCCAGTCCTCTGGCACCGTCCCCGTATCTAAGGCTGATTGGAAGATTATGCCCAGTACCTCCGCAATTTCCACCCTAGGATACATCCCATCCGGACCCAGTGATTTATGTACTTTAAGTACAGCCAGCCTTTCAAGTATCAATTTTTAGCCCATTAATACCTCAACTACCTCCTCTTTGACTGAGACTCTAACAGCATTTTCTCCCATGGTAAAGACAGATGCAAATTATTCATTTAGTATCTCGGCCGTGCCCTCTGCCTCCATGCTTAGGTCTCCATTTCGGACCCACCCCTCCTCTTACTACCCATTTACTATTTGTCCTGCTTTTTGTGGACAGGACATACCTGGGCAATTTTCCACATTGTCGGATCGATGCCAGTGTTGTACCTGGGAGCTCAGGAGGAGACCGAGATGGATCATCCACTCAGCACTTCTGGCTGAAGATGGCTGTGAACGCTTCAGCCTTGTCTTTTGCACTCATGCACCGGGCTCTGCCATCATTGAGGAGTGGAGATGTTGATGGCTCCTCCTCCTCCCGTAAGCTGATTAATTGTCTGCCACTATTTGTGATTGAATGCAGCAAGACTGCCGAGCTTCGACCTGATCCGTTAGTTGTGGGATCGCTTAGTTCTTTCTCTCTGTCTCTCCATCTCTCTATCTCTCTCTGTCCTATCACTCTCTCTCTCTCTTTCTCTGTTCTTTCTGCTGTTAGATGATATTTGGTTTCTTTTGGAAATCTGAATCCAACAAGGTGATTGTAGGGAGTTGTGTATTGTATCTGACCTACACTATACCTGACCTTGGAACACTCATTGCTGACACTGGGTATAAGTGAAGATACACTGTCAGGGCAATGTAAAGGGAGTTGTGTATTGTATCTGACACACACTATACCTAACCTTGGAACACTCATTGCTGACACTGGGTATAAGTCGAGATACACTGTTGAGGTAATGTAGAGGGAGCTATGTATTGTATCTGACCCACACTGTGTCTGACCTTGGAACACTCATTGCTGACACTGGGTATGAGTCGAGATACACTGTTGAGGTAATGTAGAGGGAGCTATGTATTGTATCTGACCCACACTGTGTCTGACCTTGGAACACTCATTGCTGACACTGGGTATAAGTTGAGATACACTGTTGAGGTAATGTAGAGGGAGCTATGTATTGTATCTGACCCACACTGTATCTAACCTTGGAACACTCATTGCTGACACTGGGTATGAGTCGAGATACACTGTTGGGATAATGTAGAGGGAGCTATGTATTGTATCTGACCCACACTGTATCTAACCTTGGAACACTCATTGCTGACACTGGGTATGAGTCGAGATACACTGTTGAGGTAATGTAGAGGGAGCTATGTATTGTATCTGACCCATACTGTGTCTGACCCAGGAGCACTCAAGTGTTGATTGGAGTAAAATATCATTCCTCAGTATCATGTCTCACATCAAATGATAAAAAAAACCATGCTAAGCATTTCAAAAATACCAACAAGTCACAACATTAATATCAAATTCATCTTTTCATAAAGGACTTTCTATTTTTCCCAGCATATGTTTTAATGAATTTCATTCTTGTACATCCTATTATGAAGAGGGCTTGTTTAGTCTTGCAACGGATCCGGGCTTGGTATGGGTGAGGCAGGGTTCAGCCAATACTCACACGGTAGAGTGTCAGACACTGGAGCATCTCGTAGGAATCCCAGCGGACTGGTGATGGTGAATGGAGTGGAATGTTTCCAACCGTGGGGTATGGAAAGTGATCCACAGCTATTCACAGATTAAACAAATGAAAGAAAATAAGGGTGCCTCGAGTTACGGAGATATTCGAGGAATTTCAGCTGCAATTAAAGCGAAGCCGGGGAGATTAACTAATCAGGAAAACCTGTATCGTGCGTCCGTTCAAAGATGGGTCTCATTGGGATCCCCACCCCACTCCCCCCCACCCAGCCCTTCAGGTAGGGTAGACAGAGAGAAACTATTTCCTCTGGTGGGGGAGTCTGGAACAAGGGGGCATAATCTTAAAATTAGAGCCAGGCCGTTCAGGGGTGATGTCAGGAAGCACATCTTCACACAAAGGGGAGTGGGAATCTGGAACTCTCTCCCCCAAAAAGCTGATGAGGCTGGGGGTCAATTGAAAATGTCAAAACTGAGATCGATAGTTTTTTTTTTAAGATAAGGATATCAAGAGATACAGAACCAAGGCGGGTAAATGGAGTTAAGACACAGATCAGCCATGATCTAATTGAATGGCGGAATAGGCTCGAGGGGCTGAATGGCCTCCTCCTGTTCCTATGTTCCTTCCTATGTTCAAAGAGGGGAGTCTCCTCGTCAATCCACCGAGGGGTTCTCACCATGATCCTGTTGTCAAAGTGGGGGTCTGTCAGAGGAGATCTTGCCATGAGCTCCCTCTCAAAATGGGGGTCTCTCCACCTGCCTATCATTAAGAGGGGATTATAGCCACAAGTACCCTGAAAGAATCTTGCCATCAGCCCATTGCCATCGAGGGGATTCTCACTATGCGCCATCTGTGAAAGAGGGGGTTGGGGGGAAGTCAAGCGTGAGCCCCTGTCAAAAAAAGCATCTCATTGTGAGCTCTCCGTGAAAGAGGGGAGACAAGCTACGAGTCCGCTATCAAAGACTGGGTCTCATCATACGACCCAAGTCAAGAAGGCAGCCTCACCAAGAGCCCCTTCCCCGGGGAGTGGGGGTGTATCCTAGTGGCTCATCAAAGAGGAGGTCTCCCTACAAGCCCCCCATAAATGAGTGGGGGTGTCCAAACCTAGGGGCAATAAATATAAGATAGTCACTAATAAATCCAATAGAGAATTCAGGAGAAACTTCCTTACTCAGAGAGTGGTTTGAATGTGGAACTCGCTCCCACAAGGAGTAGATGAGGCGAATAACAAAGATGCATTTAAGGGCAAGTTAGATAAGCACATGAAGGAGAAAGGAATAGAAGGGTATTCTCATCGGGTTAGATGAAGAGGGGAGGGAGGAGGCTCGTGTGGAGCATAAACACTGGTACAGACCAGTTGGGCCGAATGGCCTGTTTCTATGTAATTCTATATGTAAAGAGGACATCTGACCACAATCCCCCATGATAGAAAGAAACATAGAATATAGAAAATAGGAGCAGGAGTAGGCCATTCGGCCCTTCGAGCCTGCTCCGCCATTCACGGTCATGGCTGATCCTCGATCTCAATACCATATTCCTGCTCTCTCCCCATACCCCGTGATGCCTTTTGTGTCGAGAAATCTATCTAGCTCCTTCTTAAATATATTCAGTGACTTGGCCTCCACAGCCTTCTGTGGTAGAGAATTCCACAGGTTCACCACCCTCTGAGTGAAGAAATTTCTCCTCATCTCCTACCCCGTATCCTGAGTCTGTGACCCCTCGTTCTGGACCCCCCAGCCAGGGGAAACATCCTCCCTGCATCCAGTCTGTCTAACCCTGTCAGAATTTTATATGTTTCAATGAGATCCCTCTAATTTTTCTAAACTCGAGTGAATACAGGCCGAGTCGACCCAATCTCTCCTCATATGACAGTCCTGCCATCCCAGGAATCAGTCCAGTGAACCTTCACTGCACTCCCTCTATGGCAAGTATATCCTTTCTTAGGTAAGGAGACCAAAACTGCACACAATACTCCAGGTATAGTCTCACCAAGGCCCTGCATAACTGCAGTAAGACATCCTTGCTCCTGTACTCAAATCCTCTTGCAATGAAGGCCATTTGCCTTCCTAACTGCTTGCTACACCTGCATATTTGCTTTCGGTGACTGGTGTACAAGGACACCCAGGTCCCTTTGTACATCAACATTTCCCAATCTATCACCATTTAAATAACACTCTGTCTTTCTGTTTTTCCTTCCGAAGTGGATAACTTCACATTTATCCACGTTATACTGCATCTGCCATGTATTTGCCCACTCACTCAACTTGTTTAAATTGCCTTGAAGCCTCTTTGCATCCTCCTTACAACTCACAATCCCACCTAGTTTTGTGTCGTCAGCAAACTTGGAAATATTACATTTTGTTCCCTCATCCAAATCATTGATATATATTGTGAACAGCTGGGGCCCAAGCACTGATCCCTGCGGTACCCCACTAGTCACTGCCTGCCACCCGGAAAAAGACCCATTTATTCCTACTCTCTGTTTCCTGTCTGTTAACCAATTTTCAATCGATGCCAGTATATTACCACCAATCCCATGTGCTTTAATTTTGCACACTAACCTCTTATGTGGGACTTTATCAAAGGCCTTCTGAAAATCCAAATACACCACATCCACTGGTTCTCCCTTATCTATTCTACCAGTTACATCCTCATAAAACTCCAGTAGGTTTGTCAAACCTGATTTTCCTGTCTTAAATGCATGTTAACTTTATCCAATCCCATTGATATTTTCTAAGTGTCCTGTTATCACATCCTTTATAATAAACTCTATCTCAAGTTATCAAAGAGAGTGCCTCACCACAAGCCATAGTTAAAGAGGGGAGTCCCTCTCCATGTGCCCTGTCAAGGAAGGTGTCAAAAAGTGCAGTGTCTCCAAGCTCACTGTCTCAGAGGGGGGAGTCAACACAAGTCTCACTTTCACCATCCCCCCAACCCCCACCCCCGCCACCTGATCAAAGTGAGGAGCCTCCTCCTGCCGAGAACAAAGTATCACAATAAACGAGCTTCTTTAAGGAAGCAGACCGATCACATGTCCGCTGAAGACAAGCATCACAGGAACGCCTTTTAAAAGTTGTTTTCATCTGGATATCTGGTTCAAATTAGGCGCAGACTAATGGAGTGAAATTCTCCTCTCCCCTTTCCTGGTTGAAAGGATCCCAAGAAAGGCCTGGGACATTGTCAGCCGAGATCCACAGAGCCACAGTTCATAACTCACAGTCCAGCAGAAGTTGGCATTTAGTTCCTCAAAGGGTGATTGGGGTGAGAAATAATATTATTAGATTGATGCAGGTCAGGCTTGGGGTACTCTTCTGTGTTCGAGAGGTAGAGGGGGTGCCCCTGCTGTACCTGCCCTGGGAGTGTTTGATGGGACAGTGTAGAGGGAGCTTTACTCTGTATCTAACCCATGCTGTACCTGACCCTGGGAGTGTTTGATGGGACAGTGTAGAGGGAGCTTTACTCTGTATCTAACCCGTGCTGTACCTGCCCTGGGAGTGTTTGATGGGACAGTGGAGAGGGAGCTTTACTCTGTATCTAACCCGTGCTGTACCTGACCCTAGGAGTGTTTGATGGGACAGTGTAGAGGGAGCTTTACTCTGTATCTAACCCGTGCTGTACCTGCCCTGGGAGTGTTTGATGGGACAGTGTAGAGGGAGCTTTACTCTGTATGTAACCCGTGCTTTACCTGCCTAGGGAGTGTTTGATGGGACAGTGTAGAGGGAGCTTTACTCTGTATCTAACCCGTGCTGTACCTGCCCAGGGAGTGTTTGATGGGACAGTGTAGAGGGAGCTTTACTCTGTATCTAACCCGTGCTGTACCTGCCCAGGGAGTGTTTGATGGGTCAGTGTAGAGGGAGCTTTACTCTGTATCTAACCCGTGCTGTACCTGCCCAGGGAGTGTTTGATGGGACAGTGTAGAGGGAGCTTTACTCTGTATCTAACCCGTGCTGTACCTGCCCTGGGAGTGTTTGATGGGACAGTGTAGAGGGAGCTTTACTCTGTATCTAATCCATGCTGTACCTGCCCTGGGAGTGTTTGATGGGACAGTGTAGAGGGAGCTTTACTCTGTATCTAACCCGTGCTGTACCTGCCCTGGGAGTGTTTGATGGGACAGTGTAGAGGGAGCTTTACTCTGTATCTAACCCGTGCTGTACCTACCCTGGGAGTGTTTGATGGGACAGTGTAGAGGGAGCTTTACTCTGTATCTGTCCTGTCCTGTACCTGATCTGGGAGTGTTTGATGGGACAGTGTAGAGGGAGCTTTACTCTGTATCTAACCCGTGCTGTACCTGCCCTGGGAGTGTTTGATGGGACAGTGTAGAGGGAGCTTTACTCTGTATCTGTCCTGTCCTGTACCTGATCTGGGAGTGTTTGATGCTGATGTTCGGTGCCAAAAATGGAACAGTGTTCCATTCCTCAGCATTGACATCCCTCAACCTGATGAGAACATATTTGCACTTCACCTCCTTGAAATATATCCTACAAAAAAGGCAAAATGGATCATTGTGTGTGTGTGTTAGTGGAGTGCTCAATATCACATCTGTCCACTTGAACCCCTGAAACCCAACCAGGAGAGCTAGTATTACTCGCTCTCAGACACAAATGTGCAATGATTGTTGTTTAGTAGCACACGGCAGCCAATGACATCACTAACCTGCCTCTTCTGTCCCCCTCCCTCCCCTCAAATCATCGCGCTGACAGGTGTGTGAAAGAGTAGCTTATTTCTGCTCTGGGCTCTTTTGTAACTCTATGCGACCCGACTTAATGACTTACCTCACTGCTTTCTGGATTTGTTTTCACACAACTCGTTTGAAACTGGTGTTAAGCAATTAGAGGAGGCTAAACAGACAACTGCAGCCTGAAATTGGGTCTTCAATGGTCCATTCAACAGATGAATAGCCTCTTGGCATGTTTATTTAGCACCTGCCAGGGAACATCAAGGCTCTAATTCCATGTGACCCACCACCAATCCAGCCCCTGGGGTGTGAACCTGCCCATTCTCTGTGTCTTATGTCCTCTTTTGCAACGTGAAATAGAGAGAGAGTCACAGTGCAGGGTGCGTCACCCAGCGGAGCTGTGTGACTCTCTCCCATCGTTCCCCTTCCTGCGAGTTTCTGATCCGGGCCTAGCTGGAACTGGGAACTGGTGTACAGCCAGTCAAGAACATTGTCAGTGGGGCTAGTGAGAAGCATCCTCCCCACTCACACGCAACACACACATATATGTACACATACACATACATATACACGTATATACACACACAAACATACACATATATACACACACACATGGATACACATATACACAAAAGCACATACACACAAACACATGTGTACACGTACACATACATGTATATACACATATACATTCATACAGATACACATATATGCAGATATATATACAGATTCATATATACATATGCATGTACATAGACAGATGACCATTCACACACATACATGCACATATACACACACATAGAAACGCACTCATATACTTATACCCACACAATCACGTACACCCAGAAATTATAAACTTACCATGAAGAACATGTCTCAGAGATTAGCAGTAAGTTACACTCCACTATCATGGGCTTTCCTCTTTTGTTCATCCTTGGCTCCAAATTCCCCATCCCATGCACTCATTGTATCGTCTCCTACTCAAACTCATTTTTTCACAAGGACCTCCAAACCATGGAAATCGTCACCCAAAAGACGACACCTCCGACAGTGCAGCACTCCCTGCGCTGGGTGCGTCAGCCTGGATTGTGGGGCTCGAGTCTCTGGAGTGGGGCTTGAACCCACGACCTTCTGACTCAGAGGCGAGAGAGCGCTACCCACTGAGCCACGGCTGACACTCAGTCACGTTCAATGCCACCACCTACGTCAACGGGATTCCGCCCTGTCAACGTGCAGAACATATGCGATCGGCGGCATCACCTTATGCAAGGGGAAACATATAAGATCCTGAGGGGACTAGAAGGGGTAGATGCTGAGGGGATGTTTCCCCTTGTGGGAGAGTCTCGAACTAGGGGCCACAGTTTAAAAATAAGGGGTCTCCCATTTAAGATGGAGATGAGGAGAATTTTTTTCTCTCAGAGGGTCATGAGTCTGTGGAACTCCCTCCCCCAGAGGGCGGTGGAGGCAGGGTCATTGAGTATTTTTATGGCTGAGTTAGATCGATTCCTGATTAACAAGGGAGTCAAAGGTTATAGTAGGTAGACGGGAAAGTAGGGTTGAGGTCACAATCAGATCAGCCATGATCTTATCAAATGGCTGAGCAGGCTCGAGGGGCCGAATGGCCTCCTCCTGCTGTGTGTCTGTGTGAGAGATCATGTGTACCTGTCAGGCTGCGTCAGCATTTTCTGCTTTCTATTTCAGATTTCCAGCATCCACGGTATTTTGCTTTCGATTACCTTCATGACCCTTAGTTCTGGTGTTCCCCCCACATCTTCTCCACGTCTACCCTATCAAACCCTTTCATAATCTTAAAGACCTCTAACAGGTCGCCCCTCAGTCTTCTCTTTTCTCGAGAAAAGAGCCCCAACCCGTTCAATCTTTCCTGATAAGTAGAAGCTCTCAGTTTGGATACCATGTAAATGGAGGGAGACAGTGAGCGTGGAGGAGAGA
The DNA here is from genome assembly GCF_035084215.1 of Heptranchias perlo. NCBI lineage: Eukaryota > Metazoa > Chordata > Chondrichthyes > Hexanchiformes > Hexanchidae > Heptranchias > Heptranchias perlo. The sequence goes on along the minus strand of NC_090325.1, from coordinate 5,210,291 downwards.
CACGGCTGAGCTCTGGGCCCAGTGCCCAGGACGAGGCGAGCTCCTGCTCTCTCTCCCCCTCTCTCTCTCTCTCTCTCTGTGTATTTGTTTTCCATCTCACAGTTTTTGTACCACTTGGATTTGATTGTTTGCAGCCTTCCTCCAGAACAAGCGAATCGACACTCAATCCCCCACGGCCGATTACCCGATGACAAGTATCTCCCTGACAGCTGGCTCCTGTGACCGTATCTCTCGACGTGCCTCTGTCGTTGTATGTGGCCGCACATCGACGCATTGTGTGGAATGTACCCCTTATTGCGCCCGGGGTGGGGGGAGGGGGTGGTCAGGGGAAGTGGGGGGGGGGGCCGCGGGAGGGCCGAGGAAGAATCCAAATAACACTCCCTCTTTCATACCTTGTAACTTAACCCAGATGAGAAAATTAAAACATAATGAATTCATTATCTAGTTTTAGGAGATGGTTTAGCTTCTCGTGACGAATAATAACGAGATTACCCGCCTGTTTGAATTGATTCCAAGATAGGCTGGATGAAATAGGACAGTCTCAGAGGATGCTGCTGTGTGGGTGCTGCAATTTGGCCTCAGTGCCATGAGGCGAGGAAAGGGTTAACGTCAGCTTCACGCAATGACCCCACTGCATGTGTGCATGGGTATCAGGTGAGAAAGAGAGGACTCGCATTTCTATAGGGTCTTTCGTGACCTCAGGACGTCCCAAAGCGCTTTACAGCCAATGAAGTACTTTTGAGGTGTAGACATTGTTGTAATGTAGGAAACATGGCAGCCAATTTGCGCACAGCAAGATTCCACAAGCATTAATGTGATAATGGCCAGATAATCTGTTTTAGTGATGACGGTTGAGGGATAAATATTGGCCAGGACTGTGGGGAGAACTCTCCTGCTCGTCTTTGAAATAGTGAGCACGGGATCTTTTACGTTTAACCTGGTTTAACGACTCATCCGAAAGACGGCAACTCAGACAGTGCAGCACTCCCTCAGCACTGGACTGGGAGAGTCAGCCTGGATTTTTTTTCTCAAGTCGTTGGAGCGGGATTTGAACCCACGACCAGCTGACTCAGAGGCGAGAGAGAGCTAACCACGGAGTCGAAGACGAGGACAACTTTAGACTCGGGCCCTGCCAACTCTCACTGTCGAGGCTCGCACATGAAATATGAGCACTCGCAGGGCCTGTGGGATTGTATCACGGTAAGGAGTCAGTGCCTGAAGGAGAGAAGGGAAGAAAAAAATGTGGGGAATAAAATTAACCATAACTGTACTTAAAGTAAATGAGTCACTTGGTCGGATGGGATGCATCCTAGGTTGTCGAGGGAAGTAAGGATGGAAATTGCGGAGGTACTGGCCATAATCTTCCAAACATCCGTAGATACAGGGGTGGTGCCAGAGGACTGGAGAATTGCAAATGTTACACCCTTGTTCAAAAAGGGGTATAAAGATAAACCCAGTAACTACAGGCCAGTCAGTTTAACCTCAGTGGTGGGGAAACTTTTAGAAACGATAATCCAGGACAAAATTAATAGTCGCTTGGACAAGTATGGATTAATTTAGGAAAGCCAGCACCGATTTGCAAATCATGTTTAACCAACTTGATTGAGCTTTTTGATGAGGCAACAGAGAGGGTTGGTGAGGGTAATGTGGTTGATGTGGTGTATATGGACTTCCAAAAGGTGTTTGATAAAGTGCCGCATAATAGGCTTATCATCAAAGTTGAAGTCCATGGAATAAAAGGGGCAGTGGCAGCACGGATACAAAATTAGCTAAGGGACAGGAAACAGAGAGTAGTGGTGAACGGTTATTTTAAGGACTGGAGGGAGGTGTACAGTGGTGTTCCCCAGGGGTCGGTGCTGGGACCACTGCTTTTCTTGATATATATTAATGACTTGGACTTGGGTGTACAGGGCACAATTTCAAAATTTGCAGATGATACAAAACTTGGAAGTGTAGTGAACAGTGAGGAGGATAGTGATAGACTTCAAGAGGATATAGACAGGCTGGTGGAATGGGCGGACACGTGGCAGATGAAATTTAACGCAGAGAAGTGTGAAGTGATACATTTTGGTGGGAAGAACGAGGAGAGGCAATACAAACTAAATGGTACAATTCTAAAGGGGGTGCAGGAGCAGAGAGATCTGGGGGTATACTTGCACAAATCGTTGAAGATGGCAGGGCAGTTTGAGAAAGTGGTTACAAAAGCATACGGGATCCTAAACTTCATAGAATAGAATCCAAAAGCAAGGAGATTATGATGAAACATTATAAAACTCTGGAATATTGTGTCCAGTTCTGGGCACCGCACTTTAGGAAAGATGTGAAGGCCTTAGAGAGAGCGCAGAAGAGATTTACTAGAATGGTTCCAGGGATGAGGGACTTTAGTTACGTGGATAGACTGGAGAAGCTGGGGTTGTTCTCCTTGGAACAGAGACGGTTGTGAGGAGATTTGATCGAGGTATTCAAAATCATGAAGGGTCCAGACAGAGTAGATAGAGAGAAACTGTTCCCATTGGTGGAAGGGCCGAGAACCAGAGGACACAGATTTAAGGTGATTGGCAAAAGAACCAAAGGTGACATGAGGAAAAACTTTTTTACACAGCGAGTGGTTAGGATCTGGAATGCACTGCCCGAGGGGGTGGTGGAGGCAGATTCAATCATGGCCTTCAACAGGGAACTGGATAAGTATTTGTAAGGAAAAAATTTGGAGGGCTACGGGGATAGGGCGGGGGAGTGGGACTAGTTGAATTGCTCTTGCACAGAGCCGGCACGGGCTTGAAGGGCCAAATGGCCTCCTTGTATGATTCTATGATTCTATGAACTAGCCCAGGGTAGGAGTCCCAGGGCCTAGCACTGGGGTGGGCTCACAACTCAGAGCTCCTGCCTTGGGAGCAGCAAGAAGGAAAGTGACTGGCAGGGAGCAGAGCACCCAAGACTGCTCTTGAGCCTATCCTAGTGGCTGGTTAGAGAGTATCACAGGAAGGGTCCTCTTAGAGAACATTCAAGAGCTCAGGCGACGAGAGCCTGGGGCTCAACTGAGTTGCTCCATGGCTCATAGTCACTGCCCAGGATCTCACACAGAACCGTCGACATTTAAAGTACAGTACAAGGCCGTTCGGCCCATCGTGTATGTGTCGATTGTTTGCTAGAGCAATCCCAAACTAATCCCACTGCCCCACTCTCTCCCCATAGCCCTGTATCAATCCAAAACTAATCCCACTGCCCCACTCTCTCCCCATAGCCCTGTATCAATCCAAAACTAATCCCACTGCCCCACTCTCTCCCCATAGCCCTGTATCAATCCCAAACTAATCCCACTGCCCCACTCTCTCCCCATAGCCCTGTATCAATCCCAAACTAATCCCACTGTCCCACTCTCTCCCCATTGTCCTGTGTCTTCCTCTGCTTCAAATATTTATCCAATATTCCCTCTATAGATGCAATGGTCTCTGCCTCAACCACTCCCTGTGGCAAAATGAACCAAGTTCCAACAGCCCCCTGTGTGAGGAAATTCCTCCCAACCTCTTTCCTCACACTCTTTTCTGAAACTGATGACCCCTCACCATTGACTCCCCGACCAGAGGAAATTGTCTTTCTCCAATCGTCCTATTAAACCGCTTCGTGATTCCAAAAGCCTCGATTAAATTTCCCCTCAGGAATTGCTACTTTGGTCAAGGTGTTGAAGGGCAACTTGGACCCGTGGGACGGGGACCCGAGCACGTGGAGGAGAGTGGAGAAAACTGGGGGAGACGGAGCGCACAAAATCTGGGCTGATGCTGCCAGCGCAGGCAGTACTGAGGGAGTGCTGCACTGTCGCAGGTGCCGTCTTTCGAATGAAATGTTAAACCGAGGCCCCGTCTGCCCTCTCAGGTGGACGTAAACGATTCCATGGCCCTATTTCGAAGAGCAGCAGGGGTGTTCTCCCCGGTGCCCTGGTCAATATTTCTCCTTCAACCACCACCACTAAAAACAGATGATCTGGTCATTTATCACAATGGTGTTTGTGGGACCTTGGCTGCTGCGTTTCCTACATTACAACAGTGACTACACTTCAAAACTACTTCATTGACTGTAAAGCATATTGGGAAATTCTGAGGTTGTGAAAGACTCTATATCAGTGCAAGTCCGTTCTTTCTTTGTCGTACTTCCTTGGCTGTAAAGCGCTTTGGGGCGTCCTGAGGCTCTGAAAGGCGCTATATAAATGCAAGACTTCCTTGTGCAGTCCCCACCACTTACACCGCCCGAGCTCATCACGGGCGGCCGCCTAGATCCAGAAAATGGCGGTTGCCGTTTGCCCGATGGAAACTTCAGGCAGCTTCATTCAGGTGGTATTACCGGGCGCCGGCGTGTAGCAGGCGAATCGCTGCAGCCCAAACGCTCCCGCCGCACAGGGTGGGGAGCCACATCCGCCCACAGAGGTGGGGAAATTAAATAAAGGCGTCTTGCTAACCGTTTCTGATCCATCCACACGGACGGCGAAAGAAATACAAGGGACGACGTTTCTCCTTTAAGGCGCCTTCTTGAAGAGACATGATCTGAAATACCATCAGAGCTTTTTTATAATGAGCTACCTTATCCAGTAGCCAGGGGGCCAATCTCCGTTGAATTTTTCTATGTAAAAAGCAAGCACTTAACACTCTGCCATTCTGCTCCTATCTGTCAAAGGTGCCTCATTTTTGCAATAACCTCGAGAAAAGGGAAAACAAGCAAACGGTTCAAATGTGAGGCGATTAAAATATAAATAGAGTCGTGCATAGATAAGGCCCACTGCCTATTTAACATTCATTGAATCAAATAATCGGGCTTCATTATCTCGCCGGCAGAGGCTGCAACTGTGTGCCTTGCGTATGTTAATCCGAGTTTGCTGGGAGCTGCCAGCAGAACGCCACTGACGAAGATATTATTCGTTTTCGGTGTAGTGGTGTTTGGCTAAAGGGCATTTAAGGCCCATTGCATGCAGTGCCTCACTTGAAATGCCATTTAGCCAAACTAGTTTCTGATAATTGGCCTATTTTGCGAGCGAAATAGTATTGCGGCCCTGCCTAGCTGAATTAAAGGCCTTATCAGTTCGTTTTTTGTAAGGGAAAAAATAATGTACAATTTATCAGGAGCTGGTGCTCTTTAAAAAAAAAAGGAAATATCAGAGGGAATAATTTGTTACTAAAAGCTGGAAGGCAGGTCTTGTGTTTCTCATCCAATTTCTTATTAATCGCTCTGGCCTCAGGCTGCGTAATGAAGTTTATTTGGCACGTATTTATACAATATATTAAAAAGTTTTTTGTATTCCCGCCCCCACCCCCCCCCATTAGGAAGTAAAAGCGACATCAGGTACGAGCAGGTGGGGACAGCGAGGAGAGAGGGGGAAGTAATGGGATAGAGGAGCAGAGGGATCTGGGGGGATACAGAGAGACACAAATCACTAAAAGTAACGATGCAGGTTATTGAGGCCAGAGAAAAGGCAAACCGAGCACTGAGGATCATTTCTAGAGGGTTAGAATTAAAAAGCAGGGAAGTTGTGTTAAACTTGGTTAGACCAGATTTGGAGTAGTGAGAACAGTTCTGGCCTCCATATTATAAAAAGGATATAGAGGCACTGGAGAACATAAGAACATAAGAAATAGGAGCAGGAGTAGGCCAATCGGTCCCTCGAGCCTGCTCCGCCATTCAATAAGATCATGGCTGATCTGATCCTAACCTCAAATTTAAATTCATGTCCAATTTCCTGCCCGCTCCCCGTAACCCCTAATTCCCTTTACTTCTAGTGAGAAGGTGCAAGAAAGATTCATAGGGATGATAACAGAACTGAGAGGATATACTTATCAGGAAAGGCTGAACAGGCTGGGGCTCTTTTATCTAGAAAAGAGAAGGTGACCTGATAGAGGTCTTTGAGATAATGAAAGGGTTTGATAGGGTAGACGTAGAGAAAATGTTTCCATTTGTGGGGAAGACCAAAACTAGGCGTCATAAATATAAGATAGTCACTAATAAATCCAATAGGGAATTCAGGAGAAACTTCTTTACCCAGAGAGTGGTGAGAATGTGGAACTCGTTACCACAAGGAGTGGTTGAGGCGAATAGCATAGATACATTTAACGGAAAACTAGATAAGCACATGAGGGAGAAAGGAATACTGAAAGGGTGAGATGAAGTAGGGAGGGAGGAGGCTCGTGTGGAGCATAAACGCCGGCATAGACCAGTTGGGCCGAATGGCCTGTTTCTGTGCCGTAGTTTCGATGTAATTCGCTGTAAGTGGGGTTGCCAACTCTGGTTGGAGGCATTCCTGAAGGTTTCATCACATGATCTCCTGCCTCCAATCGCCCCACCCAGTCAAACAACCTCTTTTGCCAACTCCAGTTATTTTTTTATAACTAATAATAAACAAAAGCGTTCAAAGAAAATGAAAGGGAAAGGCCCAATTTGATTTTTCTCCCTGGGTTTGCTGGCATCAGTGTCCAGGAGGCTAATTCCTGGAGACTCCAGCATAATCCTGGAGGGCTGGAAACCCGAGTTAGAACCCACTTCTTTCAATTAAGTGACCTGGGTTAGATTTTTTGATGAGGGTTTGGATGAAGGCAGGGCAGAAACTGCCCTTTCGCCTCTGAGACACTAGGGGACTACAACAAGATTGGACTGAAGAGATAAACTACACTGTGGCACTTGATGCTTCAGTTTGGATCGCGGGACAGGCTTGAGGTTTGTGCTTGCATAACCAAAAGGAGCCCATTTAACCCCATGGCGTGACTGTGGACCCTCGATAAGGTTTTAGCGACGTAAACGCAAGCAGGGGGCTCACAGACATCGATCTCCCACGGCCCGCACTAAACATGTGCTCGGTGTGAACATCCCTAAAGGACTCCTCTCCCCGATGGTTGACTGGATGGTACCGAGGGCCGGGGGGGACAAGAGTGCCTGACCTTGTCCTTTCACCTCTGGGACCTGTATTGGAATCCAGCCACCTCAGGACAGGTCTGTACCTGATGGTTCCATGGAATGGTCACCCAGGGAAGGAGAGCGCAAAGCCGAGACATGACTTTTTATTTTCTGACTGGGAAAATTAGTGCAGAAGATCCATACAGGTCAGGAATACGCAATACACTCTGGCCAAATCCTTCCATTAATCCTCGAGGGGAGGGATAATTTCAAACTTTTCGACACCACCACTAAGCGCCTCCTGTGAGCTTTCTCATCTGTGACTGCTCTGATTCTACAAGTAAGAACTTCATCGAATCATAGAATCTTACTGCGCAGGAGAAGGCCGTTCGGCCCATCGTGCCTGTGCCGGCTCTTTGAAAGGGCTATCCAATTAGTCCCACTCCCCCTGCTCTTTCCCCTGAGCCCTTCAAGTATTTATCCAATTCCCTTTTGAAAGTTATTATTGAATCTGCTTCCACCGCCCTTTCATGCAGCGCATTCCAGATCATCACAACTCGCTGCGTAAAGAAATTTCTCCTCATCTCATCTCTGGCTCTTTTGCAAATTATATTAAATGGACTTTATCTCTGGACTCTCTCATATCATTTCCTCTGTTTATGACCAGGACATATCTCTCTGTATCCATTCATGTGTCCATTTTGGCTACCACTCCAGATCCAAGCCTGTTACTTCTATCTCCAATTTTTTTGGCCCCCTCTCAATCCCTTCTCTCCTGTCTCCTGTCCTTCCCGTCACCCAGTCATGCCACCTTTCATTTCTCACTTTCCAGGTGCTTTGCCTCACCAATCCCTACTCCAGTCCACCACTTCTCCACTGCCTTCCTGCTCTCCCGCCACCGTCCCAGGCTTGAATCCCCCTTGACTAAGCCCACAGCTTCCCCCTCTGCCTCCCTTGGCATTCTCCGAAGGGACCATCAAGGCACCTGTTGCTGCCTCCTTATGAGCAACAACCCCAACTGCCCCGTCCTCTCTCACCAACCTTCCCGGCCAATGCACCCACTGGGGGCTAATCTCGTCGACCTCCTTCCAGTCCGGCCCATCCCACCCACCACTGCCCCCTCGGACTCTGCCTGTGGATCATCTATCACCACCCCTCTCCTCGTCTCCCGGCGGAATGTCCATCCACCCGTGGACAAGGCCTTTACCCTTCTATGACCTTATTGTGGATGACTGCAGTTACATCATGGCTTTGACTAAAACTTGGCTCACTGGTGAAGGAGCCTTGCCGCTGGCTGAAAGATCCCCACCCAGCTGTAGTTTCCACCACCTGCTCCGCCCAAACCCCCACGGTGTGGCCTTTATCACCAAAACCCAACTTAGTCTGTCCCCCGACTCCTCTGGCACCTTTGAGCAACTTGCCTAGTTCCACCTCTCTCACCTCTCATTGTCCTCTAGTGACCCCCTCCCCTGAGCTTATCTTGTCCATCAGAGCCACCTCTTCCTCTCCTTACTCCCATTAAACTGCTAACCCCCCCCGCCCCCCGCAACTTCCCCTTGCCCACCGAGCCAAACTTTCTCCGCGGCTCCCCCTGCTCGAGCCCTGATCCTGTGCCCTTCTCTAGATTCTCTCCTCTCTCCCATCATGCCCTCTCCGAGCTCATCTTGTCCATGAGACCCACCTCATTCCCACTGAACTGCTGACCACCCAACTTCCCTTCCTGGCCCCCACTGCTAGTTGACATTATAAATAGTTCCCTCTCCTCAGGTACTGTCCCCCTCTCCTTCAAATCTGCCATCGTCATCCCCCTCTTCAAAAAAGACACCCTCGGCCCCTCCGTCCTTGCAAACTACCGACCCATCTCCACCCTCCCTTTCCTCTCCAAAGTCCACGAATGTGATGTTGCCTCCCAAATCCGTGCCCATTTTATGCAGAACTCCATGTTTGAACCCCTTCAATCAGGTTTCCGCCCCTGTCACAGCACTGAAACGGCCGGGTGATGAACGTGGGCCCCACCGGTGAGGTTCAGAGCAGGGAATCGGCCTGCAGCCCCAAGAAAGCAGGCCATAAGACCATAAGAGATAGGAGCAGGAGTAGGCCATTCGGCCCCTCGAGCCTGCTCCACCATTCCATAAGATCATAAGGCCATAAGAGATAGGAGCAGGAGTAGGCCATTCGGCCCCTCGAGCCTGCTCCACCATTCCATAAGACCATAAGAGATAGGAGCAGGAGCAGGCCATTCGGCCCCTCGAGCCTGCTCCGCCATTCAATGAGATCATGGCTGATCTGATTTTTACCTCAACTCCACTTTCCCGCCTTTTCCCCATATCCTTTGACTCCCTTGCTGATCAAAAATGTGTCTAACTCAGCCTTGAATGTATTCAATGACTCAGCCTCCACAGCTTTTTGGGGTAAAGGATTCCAAAGATTCACGACCCTCTGGGAGAAGAAATTCCTCCTCATTTCCATCTTAAACAGGCGACCCCTTATTCTGAGACTATGCCCCCTAGTTTTATATCCCCCCATGAGGGTCAGACACATGGACGTGGTCAGGACTGGGGAGGGGGGCCTGGAAACTCCCCCACAGTGGCAGGCAGGCCTCAGCATTTCTGAGCACAAGGGACATCCGGGCATCTGAAATGCGCCCATTGATCCCATGCGAGTGAGATACCCTCCCCCTCAACCCCCCCAAACCAAGCTATTGTTGTTGTTTGTTTCTGTTGTTGCTATTTTTCTTGTTACTGTTACATAAGAACATAAGGAATAGGAGCAGGAGTAGGCCATCCGGCCCCTCGAGCTTGGTCCCCCATTCAACAAGATCAGGGATGATCTTCTACCTCAACACCATTTTCCTGCACCATCCCCATATCCCTTGATGCCTTCAATATCTTGTGTTCTGTTATTACTGCTGCTGTTGTTGTTACTTTTGCTGTTAGTGTTTTGTTGTTGCTGATATTATTGCTGTTGTTGCTTGTCATTGCTGTTATTACTATTGTTGCTGTTGCTGTTATTACTGTTGATGCTGTTGTTACTCTTGTTTCTTTTATTGTTGCTGTTGAAATAGTAGTTGCTGTTGCTACTATTGTTAATGCTGTTGCTGTAGTTACTGTTGCTGTTACTGCAGTTCTTGTTATTGTTGCTGTGTTTTTGTTACTGTCATTGCTGTTGTTACTGGTACTGCTGCTGTTGCTATTGTTACTGTTGTTGTTCTTACTGTTGCTGTTGCTATTGTTGTTACTGTAGTTGTTACTGTTATTGTTGCTGTTGTTATTGCTGTTGTTTCTGTTGCTGTCACTGTTACTGTTGCTGCTGTTGTTGCTGTTGCTTTATTGTTACTGTTACTGTTGTTTTTACTGTTACTTTTACTGTTGATGTTGTTATTGTTGCTGCTGTTGTTACTGTTGTTGTAGTTACTGTTGTTGCTGTTGTTGTTATTGTTGCTACTGTTGTTACTGTTGCTACTATTGTTACTGTTGCTACTGTTGTTATTACTGTTGCTACTGTTGTTACAGTTACTGTTATTGTTGCTGCCGTTGCTATCATGATGTGGACATGCCGGTGATGGACTGGGGTTGACAATTGTAAACAATTTTACAACACCAAGTTATAGTCCAGCAATTTTATTTTAAATTCACAAGCTTTCGGAGACTTCCTCCTTCCTCAGGTAAACATTTACCTGAGGAAGGAGGAAGTCTCCGAAAGCTTGTGAATTTAAAATAAAATTGCTGGACTATAACTTGGTGTTGTAAAATTGTTTACAGTTGCTATCATTGTTACTGTTGCTGTTATGACCCTATCTCCGACCAAGTTCACATCTAGCAAGACTCTACCCAAGCAGTGAGCCGCTGTAAATTTGACCCCAAGCTGCCCGGTTATTAACTGGGGGTGTTGATGGTGTGGGTTCAGCAGGAATCTCTTAACAGCTTTACTGCAACAACAGTGTAATTCCTCACTTTCTGCACATCTGCACATGATTGATCTAAGATTAAAATAAATCCCGAACCAAGCTCTTCATCGGAGCCAAACATTCTTCACCTTCATTTCCACAATTAGAAAGCGGAGGGACTTTACATTTGTTGCTAATCTCCTTTTCACATGGCTTGAGCAGTCGAGAGAAAGTAAGCACGTTAGTTCTTGTTGCTTTCATTTTGTTCTGATTCATCTCGTTCCCATCCTCAAAGCCACATCTTCCTCTTTCTCTGGAGGCACTGCGGAGTTTAATCTGTTAATTGGGTGATGGCTGCTATTGTCTGGCCGAGTCTTGGTTCTCTCCACTGCCAAGTTTCGACAGAATTGTACAATTACATAGAATTACATAGAATTACATAGAATGTGCAGCACAGAAACAGGCCATTCGGCCCAACTGGTCTATGCTGGCGTTTATGCTCCATACAAGCCTCCTCCCTTCCTTCTTCATCTACACCTATCACCATATCCTTCTATTCCTTTCTCCCTCATGTGTTTATCTGGTTCCCCCTTAAATGTATCGATGCTATTCGCCTCAACTACTCCTTGTGGGAGTGAGTTCCACATTCTCACCACTCTCTGGGTAAAGAAGTTTCTCCTGAATTCCCTATTGGATTTATTAGTGACTATCTTATATTTATGGCCCCTAGTTCTGGTCTCCCCCACAAGTGGAAACATTTTCTCTACATCTACCCTATCAAACCCTTTCATAATCTTAAAGACCTCTATCAGGTCACCCCTCAGCCTTCTCTTTTCTAGAGAAAAGAGCCCCAGCCTGTTCAGCCTTTCCTGATAAATATATCCTCTCAGTTCTGGTATTATCCTTGTGAATCTTTTTTGCACCCTCTCCAATGTCTCTATATCCTTTTTATATGATGGAGACCAGAACTGTGCACAGTACTCCAAGTGTGGTCTAACCAAGGTTCGATACATAGAACCATAGAACCATACAAAAGATACGGCACAGAAGGGGGCCATTCGGCCCACCGTGTCCGCGCCGGCTCGAAGAACAACCAGGTGCCCATTCTAATCCCAAGTTTAACCTAATTTGGGATTAGAATGGGCCAATACAAATTTGCCAATACAAGTTGAACATAACTTCTCTGCTTTTCAATTCTATCCCTCTAGAGATGAACCCCAGAGCTTGGTTTGCTTTATTTATGGCCTTATTAAACTGTCACTCGTTTTAGTGATTTGTGTATCTGTACCCCCAGATCCCTCTGCTCCTCTACCCCATTTAAACTCTTATTATCCAAGCAGTATGTGGCCTCCTTAATCTTCCCACCAAAATGCACCACCTCACACTTATCTATATTGAAACTCATTTGCCAATTACACACCCATTCTGCAAGTTTATTAATGTCTTCCTGTATTTTGTCGCAGTCTTGCTCAGTATTAACTATACCCTCCAATTTGGTGTCGTGCACAAATCTTGAAATTGTACTTCCGATTCCCGAGTCCAAATCGTTAATATAAATGGTGAACAACAGTGGTCCCAGCACCGACCCCTGTGGAACACCACTTCCCATCTTTTGCCAGTCTGAGTAACTACCCTTAACCCCTACTCTCTGTTTTCTGTTTTGTAGCCAGCTTGCTATCTTGCAGTTTGCAGAACAGTCTGAGGGGGGGAGGGTGAACAGCGGAGGTTGTGGTCCATATCAGTATCAGTGACATAGGTAGAAAGAGGGATGAGGTCCCGCAGGCAGATTTTAAGGAGCGAGGAAAGAGATTAATAAGCAGGACCTCAAAGGTAGTGATCTCCGGATTACTCCCGGTGCCACACGCTCTTGAGTATAGAAATAGGAGGATAGAGCAGCTGAACGTGTAGGGTATGGTAGCATAGTGGTTATGTTACTGGACTAGTAATGCAGAGGCTGGGAATAAAATCTGGAGTTATGAGTTCAAATCCCACCATGGTAACTGGAGATTTCAAATTCAATTAATTAAATAAAAATCTGGAATTAAAATAGCAGTATCAGTAAGGAAACTACTGGATTGTCATAAAAACCCATCTGGTTCACTAATGTCCTTCAGGGAAGGAAACCTGCCGTCCTTACCCAGTCTGGCCGATATGTGACTCCAGACCCACAGCAATGTGGTTGATTCTTAATTGCCCTCTGAAGTGGTCCAGTAAGCCACTCAGTTGTAAAATCTCGCTTAAAAAAAGTCACAATAAGAATAAAACCGGACGGGCCACGCGGCACTGGACATGACAAAGGCAAAGCAAGCCCTAGTCGACCCGACAAAGCCCTCCTCACGAACATCTGGGGACTTGTGCCAAAATTGGGAGAGCTGTCCCACAGACCAGTCAAGCAACAGCCTGACAGAGCCATCCTCACAGAATTAAACCTTTCAGCCAACGTCCCAGACTCCTCCATCACCATCCCTGGGTATGTCCTGTCCCACCAGAGGTGGCGGTACAGTGATATACAGTCAGGAGGGAGTGGCCCTGGGAGTCCTTAACATTGACTCTGGACCCCATGAAATCTCATGGCATCAGGTCAAACATGGGCAAGGAAACCTTCTGCTGATTACCACCTAATGCCTTCCCACAGCTGATAAATCAGTCCTCTTTCATGTTCGAGCACCACATTGAGGGTAGCAAGGGCACAAAATGTACTCTGGGTGGGGGACTTCAATGTCCATCACCAAGAGTGGCTCGGTAGCACCACTACTGGCTGAGTCTGAAAGGTCAGAGCTGCCAGACTGGGCTCTGCGGCAGGTGGTGAGCGAACCAACACGAGGGAAAAACTTACTTGACCTCGTCCTCACCAATATATCTGTCCATGACAACATTGGTAGGAGTGACCACCGCACAGTCCTCATGGAGACGAAGTCCCGTCTTCGCACTGACGACACCATCCAACGTGTTGTGTGGCACTACCACCATGCTAAATGGGATAGATTCAGAACAGATCTGGCAGCTCAAAACTGGGCATCCATGAGGCGCTGTGGGCCAGCAGCAGAATTGTATTCCAGCACAATCTGTAACTTCATGGCCCGGCATATTATTCATTCGACCATTACCAACAAGCCAGGGAATCAACCCTGGTTCAACGAGGAGCGTAGAAGAGCACGCCAGGAGCAGCACCAGACGTACCTAAAAATGAGGTGCCAACCTGGTGAAGCTACAACTCAGGACTACATGCATGCTAAACAGTGGAAGCAACATGCTATGGACAGAGCTAAGCGATTCCACAACCAACAGATCAGATCAAAGCTCTGCAGTCCTGCCACATCCAGTCATGAATGGTGGTGGACAATTAAACAACTAACGGGAAGAGGAGGCTTTGCAAACATCCTCATCCTCAATGATGGTGGAGTCCAGCACGTGAGTGCAAAAGACAAGGCTGAAGCGTTTGCAACCATCTTCAGCCAGAAGTGCCGAGTGGATGATCCATCTCGGCCTCCTCCCGATATCCCCACCATCACGGAAGCCAGTCTTCAGCCAATTCGATTCACTCCACGTGATATCAAGAAACGGCTGAGTGCACTGGATACAGCAAAGGCTATGGGTCCTGACAACATCCCGGCTGTAGAGCTGAAGACTTGTGCTCCAGAACTAGCCGCGCCTCGAGCCAAGCTGTTCCAGTACAGCTACAACACTGGCATCTACCCGACAATGTGGAAAATTGCCCAGGTATGTCCTGTCCACAAAAAGCAGGACAAATCCAATCCGGCCAATTACCGCCCCATCAGTCTACTCTCAATCATCAGCAAAGTGATGGAAGGTGTCGTCGACAGTGCTATCAAGCGGCACTTACTCACCAATAACCTGCTCACCGATGCTCAGTTTGGGTTCCGCCAGGACCACTCGGCTCCAGACCTCATTACAGCCTTGGTCCAAACATGGACAAAAGAGCTGAATTCCAGAGGTGAGGTGAGAGTGACTGCCCTTGACATCAAGGCAGCATTTGACCGAGTGTGGCACCAAGGAGCCCTCGTAAAATTGAAGTCAATGGGAATCAGGGGGAAAACTCTCCAGTGGCTGGAGTCATACCGAGCACAAAGGAAGATGGTAGTGGTTGTTGGAGGCCAATCATCTCATCCCAGGGCATTGCTGCAGGAGTTCCTCAGAGCAGTGTCCTAGGCCCAACCATCTTCAGCTGCTTCATCAATGACCTTCCCTCCATCATAAAGTCAGAAATGGGGATGTTCGCTGATGATTGCACAGTGTTCAGTTCCATTCGCAACCCTCAAATAATGAAGCAGTCCGAGCCCGCATGCAGCAAGACCTGGACAACATCCAGGATTGGGCTCATGAGTGGCAAGTAACATTCACGCCAGATAAGTGCCAGGCAATGACCATCTCCAACAAGAGAGAGCCGAACCACCTCCCCTTGACATTCAACGGCATTACCATCGCCGAATCCCCCACCATCAACATCCTGGGGGTCACCATTCACCAGAAACTTAACTGGACCAGCCACATAAATACTGTGGCTACGAGAGCAGGTCACAGGCTGGGTATTCTGCGGCGAGTGACTCACCTCCTGACTCCCCAAAACCTTTCCACCACCTACAAGGCACAAGTCAGGAGTGTGATGGAATACTCTCCACTTGCTTGGATGAGTGCAGCTCCAACAACACTCAAGAAGCTCGACACCATCCAGGACAAAGCAGCCTGCTTGATTGGTACCCCATCCACCACCCTAAACAGGATGCACTGCAGCAACTCGCCAAGGCTTCTTCGACAGCACTTCCCAAACCCGCGACCTCTACCACCTAGAAGGACAAGAGCAGCAGGCACATTGGAACAACACCACCTGCACGTTCCCCTCCAAGTCACACACCGTCCCGACTTGGAAATATATCACCGTTTCTTCATCGTCGCTGGGTCAAAATCCTGGAACTCCCTCCCTAACAGCACTGTGGGAGAACCTTCACCACACGGACTGCAGCGGTTCAAGAAGGCGGCTCACCACCACCTTCTCAAGGGCAATTAGGGATGGGCAATAAATGCCGGCCTCGCCAGCAACGCCCACATCCCATGAACGAATTTTAAAAATGCGTGGCTGGAGAAATGGTGCAGGTGGGAGGGCTTTAGATTCCTGAGGCATTGCGACCAGTTCTGGAGGAGATGGGACCTGTACAAGCCGGACGGGTTGCACTCAACAGGGCTAGGACCAATATCCTCGCGGGAAGGTTTGCTCGTGCTGTTGGGGAGGGTTTAAACTAGTTTGGCAGGGGGATGGGAACCTGAGTGCAGATTCGGATGGGAGAGAAGCAGAGCTGGAATTGGAAGGCAGAAAATTTCTTATGTTCTTATGTTCTTAAAATTAGTGAGTGAGTTTGGAAGGCAGAGGAAAAAAAGGTTAGAAATTAGACAGCAAAGGAGATTGGCAGTGCTTAATGATATATACCTCAATGCAAGGTGTATCGTGAATAAGGCAGATGAGCTGAGGGCACAGATAGACATGCGGCAGTATGATATCTTAACTATTACTGAAACATGGCTTGAACAGGGGCAGGAATGGCAGCTCAACACTCCTGTCTACGGGGTTTTCAGACGAGATAGAGCGGGGGGGTAAAAAAAGGAAGGGGTGGCAATTTTGGTTGAAGAAACAATTACAGCTGTGAGGAGGGATGATATGTTAGAAGGATCATTAAATGAGGCCATGTGGGTTGAGCTAAGGAACAAAAAAGGGGCAATCACACTACTGAGAGTGGACTATAGACCCCCGAACAGTCAGAATCATAGAATCATAGAAAGATTACAGGAGCCATTCGGCCCATCAAGTCCGCGCTGGCTCTATGCAAGAGTAATCCAGCTAGTCCCACTCCCCCGCCCTATCCCCGTAGCCCTGCAATTTTTTTCCTTTCAAGTACTTACCCAGTTCCCCTTTTGAAGGCCATGATTGAATCTGCCTCCACCACCCCCTCGGGCAGTGCATTCCAGATCATAACCACTCGCTGTGTAAAAAAGTTTTTCCTCATGTCACCTTTGGTTCTTTTGCCAATCAGTTTAAATCAGTGTCCTCTGGTCCTTGACCCTTCCACCAATGGGAACAGTTTCTCTCCCTCTACTCTGTCTGGACCCTTCATGATTTTGAACACCTCGATCAAATCTCCTCGCAACCGTCTCTGTTCCAAGGAGAACAACCCCAGCTTCTCCAGTCTATCCACGTAACTAAAGTTCCTCATCCCTGGGATCATTCTAGTAAATCTCTTCTGCACCCTCTCTAAGGCCTTCACATCTTTCCGGTGCCCAGAACTGGACACAATACTCCAGTTACGACCGAACCAGTGTTTTATAAAGGTTCTGGTTTGGCCACAATTGGAGTATTGTATCCAGTTCTGGGCACCGCTCTTCAGGAAAGATGTGAAGGCCTGAGGGAGATAGAAGAGCAAATATGTAGGCAAATTTCTGAGAAGAGCAAAATCAATAGGGCAGTATAGTGGGGGATTTCAACTACCCTAATATAAATGGGATACAAACAGTGTGAACAGTATAGAGGGCACAAAATTCTTAAATTGCATTCAGGAGAACTTTTTTAGCCAGTACGTAGCAAGCCCAACAGGAGAGGGGGCAGTTCTGGATTTAGTTTTAGGAAATGAAGCTGGGCAGGTGGAAGGAATATCGGTGGGAGAACATTTTGCTGGTAGTGATCATAATTCAGTTAGATTTAGCGTAGTTATGGAAAAGGTCAAAGATAGAACAGGAGTAAAAGTTCTAAATTGGGGAAAGGCCAATTTTACTGAGCTGAGATGTGATTTAGCAAAAGTGGACTGGAAACAACTACTTGAGGGTAAATCAGTGTCAGAGCAGTGGGAGGTATTCAAGGGGAAGATTCAAGGGGTTCAGAGTAAACATGTTCCCACAAAGATAAAGGGTGGGACTGACAAATCTACAGCCCCCTGGATGTCAAGGAGCATACAGGATAAGATAAGGCAGAAAAGGGAAGCTTATGTCAGACACCGAGAGCTCAATACTGCAGAAAGTCTAGAGGAGGATAGAAAGTGCAGGGGTGAAATTAAAAAGGAAATTAGGAAAGCAAAGAGAGGGCATGAAAAAATATTGGCAAGTAAAATTAAGGAAAACCCAAAGATGTTTTATAAATATATTAAGAGCAAGAGGATAACTAAGGAAAGAGTAGGTTCTATTAGAGACCAAAAAGGTAACCTGTGTGTGGAGGTGGAAGATGTGGGTATGGTTCTTAATGAATACTTTGCATCCGTCTTCACAAAAGAGAGGGACGATGCAGACATTGTAGTTAAGGAGGAGTGTGAGATAAACATAGTAAGAGAGGAAGTATTAAGGGGATTAGCATCTTTTAATGTAGATAAATCACCAGGCCCAGATGAAATGTATCCCAGACTGTTAAGAGAAGCAAGGGAGAAAATAGCGGAGGCTCTGACCATCATTTTCCAATCCTCACTGGATACAGGCGTGGTGCCGGAGGATTGGAGGACTGCTAACATTGTACCATTGTTTAAAAAAGGAAAGAGTGATAGACCGAGTAATTACAGGCCAGTCAGCCTAACCTCAGCGGTGGGAAAATTATTGGAATCGATTCTGAGGGACAGCATAAATCGTCATTTAGAAAGGCACGGCTTAATCAAGGACAGTCAGGATGGGTTTGTTAAGGGAAGGTCTTTTCTGACTAACTTGATTGAATTTTTTGAGGACATAACAAGGAGGGTCGATGAGGGTAGTGCGATTGATGTAGTCGACATGGATTTCAGCAAGGCTTTTGACAAGGTCCCACATGGCAGGCAGGTCAAAAAAGTACAAGCCCATGGGATCCAAGGGAGAGTGACAAGTTGGATCCAAAATTGTCTCCGTGGCAGGAAGCAAAGGGTAATGGTCGACGGGTGTTTTGTGACTGGAGGGCTGTTTCCAGTGGGGTTCCACAGGGCTCAGTACTGGGTCCCTTGCTTTTTGTGGCAAATATTAATGATTTGGACTTAAATGTAGGGGGCATAATTAAGAAGTTTGCAGATGATACAAAAGTTGGTTTAGTGGTTGATAGTGAGGAGGAAAGCTGTAGACTGCAGGAAGATACCAATGGACTGGTCAGGTGGGCAGAAAAGTGGCAAATGGAATTCAATCTGGTGGCGTGTGTAATCCATTTGGGGAGGGAAAACAAGCAAGGGAATACACAATAAATGGGAGGATACTGAGAGGTGTAGAGGAAGTGAGGGACCTTGGAGTGCATGTCCACAGATCCCTGAAGGTAGCAGGACAGGTAGATAAGATGGTTAAGAAGGCATATGGGATACTTTCCTTTATTAGCAGAGGCATAGAATGTAAGAACAGGGAGGTTATGTTAGAACCGTATACAACACTAGTTAGGTCACAGCTTGAGCACTGTGCACAGTTCTGGTCACCACATTACAGGAAAGATGTGATTGGACTAGAGAGGGTGCAGAGGAGATTTACAAGGTTTTTGCCAGGATTGGAGAATTTTAGCTGTGAGGGAAGATTGGATAGGCTGGGGTTGTTTTCTTTGGGACAGAGGGGAGCTGAGGAAAAAACTTTTCACCCAGAGGGTGGTGGGGATCTGGAACTCACTGCCTGAGAGGGTGGTAGAGGCAGAAACCCTCAACTCATCTAAAAAAGTACCTGGATGTGCACTTGAAGTGCCGTAACCTACAAGGCTACGGACCAAGTGCTGGAAAGTGGGATTAGGCTGGGTGGTCCATTTTTGGCCGGCACGGACACGATGGGCCAAACAGCCTCCTTTTGTGCTGTAAATTTTCCATGATTATATGATTCTATCCATTCTACTACCTGTCCCCCTGACTCCACATGCTCTGACCCTATGCGGTACCTTATCGAAGGACTTTTGAAAATCCACTACATTACCCCTGTTTACAATTTCTGTTAATTCTTCAAGAATTCAATAAGGTTGGTCAAGCATAACTTACCATTCTGAAATCCATGCTGACTATTCTTTATTATATTTTCGGTTTCTAGATGTTTTTCTATTACATCTATGAGTAAAGATACCATTATCTTTTCTACCACTGACGTTAAGCTAATTAGTCTAAAGTTCTCTGGACTTGTTCTAACTCCCTTTTTAAATATAGGAATCACATTAGCTGTCCACCAGTCCTCTGGCACTACTCCCTTATCTGATGAATTTTTATATATATGTTATAGTGCCTCTGCTATCTCTTCCCTAACTTCTGTTAATCACAAAATCGTTACAGCACAGAAGGTCCTTCCCTTTTGATATCTGTGCTGACTGTTCTTTATTATATTTTCGGTTGCTAGATGTTTTTCTGTTACATCTGTCAGTTAGGATTCCATTATCTTTCCTACCACCGATGTTAATTGGTCTCAAGTAATAAACACGATGCAATCCATCCGGACCAGGGCTTTTATCATCTCTAAGTTTGATTAGTTTACCAATTATCTCCCCCCCTTTCTATTTTAAATGTCTTTACATCTTTTTTGATCTTTTCTTCTAATGTCATGCCCACCATGTTAGTCTCCCTGGTAAACACTGAGGCAAAGTAATTATTTACTATTTCTGCCATTTCGCTGTCATTACCTGTGAGTTTATTATATGTAGCCCTCAGTGACCCTATCCCTATCCTGACTTTTCTTTTGTTATTCATGTGTCTGTAGAATACTTTGCTATTTCTTTTTATATTCCTGGATAATTTAATTTCGTAAATTCCTCTTTGCTTTCCTAATTGTTTTTTTGACATCCTTCCTAACCTCTTTGTACTCCCTTTTGTCATCGACTCCTTTATTGTCTGTGCAATTAGAGAATGTCTTTTTCTTTAGTTTCAATTTTACCCTTATCTCTTTATTCATCCATGGCGTGTGATTTACTGGTTAGTTTGTTCTTGCTTTTTAATGGGATATATTTCTCCTGGACTCTATTGATCACCGTTTTAAATGTTTCCCACTGCTGTTCTATTTCTTTGTTTGTCAGTAAATTTTTCCAGTTTATTTTCCCAAGTTCCATTCTCATCCCCTGAATATCAGCTTTTTCACAATTTATTACATTGGTCTTTGTCTCACTTATGTCCTTCTCAATCTTTATCTTAAACCTTATTATGTTGTGATCGCTATTGCCTGGATATTCCCCTACCTTCTCTTACCTGTTCTAGTTCATTTCCCAGTACTAGATCCAGCAGTGAGTCCTCTCTGGTTGGGCTTTTTATATACTGGGTAAGAAAAGAATCCTGCACACATTGTAAAAACTCTATTCTCTGTACCCCTTTACCTACCTCTTCTTGCCAGTTTATTTGGGGATAGTTAAAATCTCCCATGATTATTATTCTACGTCCTTTACTCATTTCACATATTTGCTCTCATATTTCTTCCTCCACCTTCTTTCCACTGTTAGGTGGTCTGTAGTATACCCCTATTAGCGTGATCGATCCCTTATCTTTTATTTCAATCCACATGGATTCTGTTTCTAGCCTTTTGTTAGTTATGTCTAATTAGTACAGCTACTCTACCCCCTCCACAAGGATCCATAGCAGTTGCTTCCCTCGAACATTTAGGGCTGGACTATTTGACTATGGAGGGCATCACAGCCAAGCCCAATCCCCTATCCTCACCAAACGCGCATGGATTTTCCAACAGCAGTCACTGGGTAGTGATCACTGTACTCAGTCCAAGGTACTGAGGTCAATTGTAGCACCCTGCCTACTGCTCAGCCCCCACCAGGGATTAGGGCCTAGACAGCTGAAGGCACGGCCACCAATGGTGGAGCGAAGGAAATTGGGGATGGGCAAGAGGCCAGAAATGGAGGAGCACAGAGATCTCGGAGGGTTGCAGGGCTGGAGGTAGTTACAGAGATAGGGAGGGTTGCGGGGTTAGAGAAGGTTACAGAGATCTTAGAGGGTTGTAGGGCTGGGAGAGTTTACAGAGATCTCGGAAGGTTGTAGGAATCATAGAATCATAGAAGTTACAACATGGAAACAGGCCCTTCGGTCCAACATGTCCATGTCGCCCAGTTTATACCACTAAGCTAGTCCCAATTGCCTGCACTTGGCCCATATCCCTCTATACCCATCTTACCCATGTAACTGTCCAAATGCTTTTTAAAAGACAAAATTGTACCCGCCTCTACTACTGCCTCTGGCAGCTCGTTCCAGACACTCACCACCCTTTGAGTGAAGAAAATTGCCCCTCTGGACCCTTTTGTATCTCTCCCCTCTCACCTTAAATCTATGTCCCCTCGTTATAGACTCCCCTACCTTTGGGAAAAGATTTTGACTATCTACCTTATCTATGCCCCTCATTATTTTATAGACTTCTATAAGATCACCCCTAAACCTCCTACTCTCCAGGGAAAAAAGTCCCAGTCTATCTAACCTCTCCCTATAAGTCAAACCATCAAGTCCCGGTAGCATCCTAGTAAATCTTTTCTGCACTCTTTCTAGTTTAATAATATCCTTTCTAATTTAATATCCTTTCTCGTTTAATAATATCCTAATAGGGTGACCAGAACTGTACACAGTATTCCAAGTGTGGCCTTACTAATGTCTTGTACAACTTCAACAAGACATCCCAACTCCTGTATTCAATGTTCTGACCAATGAAACCAAGCATGCCAAATGCCTTCTTCACCACCCTATCCACCTGTGACTCCACTTTCAAGGAGCTATGAACCTGTACTCCTAGATCTCTTTGTTCTATAACTCTCCCCAACGCCCTACCATTAACGGAGTAGGTCCTGGCCCGATTCGATCTACCAAAATGCATCACCTCACATTTATCTAAATTAAACTCCATCTGCCATTCATCGGCCCACTGGCCCAATTTATCAAGGTCCCATTGCAATCCTAGATAACCTTCTTCACTGTCCACAATGCCACCAATCTTGGTGTCATCTGCAAACTTACTAACCATGCCTCCTAAATTCTCATCCAAATCATTAATATAAATAACAAATAACAGTGGACCCAGCACCGATCCCTGAGGCACACCGCAGGCATCCAGTTTGAAAAACAGGCATCCAGTTTGAAAAACAACCCTCCACAACCACCCTCTGTCTTCTGTCGTCAAGCCAATTTTGTATCCAATTGGCTACCTCACCTTGGATCCCATGAGATTTAACCTTATGTAACAACCTACCATGCGGTACCTTGTCAAAGGCTTTGCTGAAGTCCATGTAGACCACGTCTACTGCACAGCCCTCATCTATCTTCTTGGTTACCCCTTCAAAAAACTCAATCAAATTCGTGAGACATGATTTTCCTCTCACAAAACCATGCTGACTGTTCCTAATCAGTCCCTGCCTCTTGGGGTTACAGAGATCTCGGAGGGTTGTAGGGATGGGGAGGTTACAGAGATCTCAGAGGGTTGTAGGGATGGGGAGGTTACAGAGATCTCGGAGGGTTGTCAGGCTAGGGGAGGGGTTACAGAGATCTCGGAGGGTTGTAGGGCTGGGGGAGGGGTTACAGAGATCTCGGAGGGTTGTAGGGCTGGGGGAGGGGTTACAGAGATCTCTGAGGGTTGTAGGGCTGGGGGAGGGGTTACAGAGATCTCGGGGGGTTGTAGGGATGGGGAGGTTACCGAGATCTCAGAGGGTTGTAGGGATGGGGAGGTTACAGAGATCTCGGAGGGTTGTCAGGCTAGGGGAGGTGTTACAGAGATCTCGGAGGGTTGTAGGGCTGGGGAGGTTACAGAGATCTCAGAGGGTTGTAGGGATGGGGAGGTTACAGAGATCTCAGAGGGTTGTAGGGATGGGGAGGTTACAGAGATCTCGGAGGGTTGTAGGGATGGGGAGGTTACAGAGATCTCGGAGGGTTGTCAGGCTGGAGGAGGGGTATCAGAGATCTCAGAGGGTTGTAGGGCTGGGGGGGGTCACTAAAGATGCTGTACGAGTGTGAGCTGTCATCGGAATCTTTCTAGTGGTTTTTCTTTTTGAGACTCACATTTGACTTTGATTCCGGGTTGATTTCAGACGCTCATTGTTCCTGTCTCCAGCTCACAGGCTCACTGACCCTTCCGTTTACCTGTAGCCAGGTGCGGAGTGGAAACCCTTTGGTCTTCAGCCAGTAGGTGGCATCCCTGGTCCACCTGCGCTCATCTCCGACTGCCTGGCCTGCACTGTCTATCTGACGGGACCCTGTCTATCTGATGGAACAGGCCCTTTGAATTAACATTCTCCAGAATTCATTATGGCTCAAACTTTGATTCTCTTTGCTTTGATTAACTTTGATAAGAGTCAAGGACCAGAGGACATAGATTTAAGGTGATTGGCAAAAGAATCAAAGGTGACATGAGGAAAAACTTTTTTACACAGCGAGTGGTTATGATCTGGAATGCACTGCCCGAGGGGGTGGTGGAGGCAGATTCAATCATGGCCTTCAAAAGGGAACTGGATAAGTACTTGAAAGGAAAAAATTTGCAGGGCTACGGGGAAAGGGCGGGGGACTGGGACTAGCTGGATTGCTATTGCATAGAGCTGGTGCAGACTCGATGGGCCGAATGGCCTCCTTCCATGCTGTAACCTTTCTATGATTCTATGATTCAAGATTGATTTTTCCCCGTTTCTCTCCCTAGATCAATACACCCATAAAAGTTAACAGCACATAAGGAGGCCATTTAGCCCTTCTGTGCTGGCTGTGCTGTCTCCTTGCTACATCAATCCAGAACTAATCCTATTGCCCCAAACTCTCCCCAAAGCCATGTATCTTTCTCAGCTTCAAATATTTATTCACTTTTCCCTTAAAAGATCCAATAGTCTCTGCAACAATCACCCACTGTGGCAAAGCAGTCCACGCTCCAACAATACTCTTAAGTCTCCCCTCATAACTATCGTTTCCCATCCCTGGCATCAACCTGGTGAATCTACGCTGTACGCTCACTGTGGTTTTAATGTCCATTCTATAATGGGGAGCCCACAACTGTGGTTTTAATGTCCCTTCTATAATGGGGAGCCCACAACTGTGGTTTTAATGTCCCTTCTATAATGGGGAGCCAATGTTTTGTACAAATTTATAATTGCTTTTTTTGTTCCTACACTCAATGCCCCTAATCCTCAAACCCAGAAATTCTATTGGTCTTCTTTCTGCCTTTATCTACCTCCGCTTATACTTTCAGGGAATAATGTGTCTGAACCCTTAGCTCTCTCTCTCTATCCACACCCTTCAGCCCCTTCCCATTAAGCATACGCTATCATGTCCTGTTTTTTGCTCCTGATGTGTATCACCTCCCACTTCTCCACATTAAACTGCATCTGCCACCTGTCTGCCCATTCCACTAACCTATCTATGTCTTCCTGATATCTTTGACAATCCTCCTCACTGTTTGCTAAACCTCCTACTTTTGTGTCATTGGAAGAATTTTGAGATTGTGTTCCCTGTACTCAACTCTAAATACAGATTCATAGCTCCTTGAAAGTGGAGTCACAGGTGGATAGGGTGGTGAAGAAGGCATTCAGCATGCTTGGTTTCATTGGTCAGAACATTGAATGCAGGAGTTGGGATGTCTTGTTGAAGTTGTACAGGGCATTGGTGAGGCCACACTTGGAATACTGTGTACAGTTCTGGTCACCCTATTATAGAAAGGATATTATTAAACTAGAAAGAGTGAAGAAAAGATTTACTAGGATGCTACCGGGACTTGATGGTTTGACTTACAGGGAGAGGTTAGACAGACTGGGACTTTTTTCCCTGGAGAGTAGGAGGTTAAGGGGTGATCTTATAGAAGTCTATAAAATAATGAGGGGCATAGATAAGGTCGATAGTCAAAATCTTTTCCCAAAGGTAGGGGAGTCTATAACGAGAGGGCATAGATTTAAGGTGAGAGGGGAGAGATACAAAAGGGTCCAGAGGGGCAATTTTTTCACTCAAAGGGTGGTGAGTGTCTGGAACGAGCTGCCAGAGGCAGTAGTAGAGGCGGGTACAATTTTGTCTTTTAAAAAGCATTTGGACAGTTACATGGGTAAGATGGGTATAGAGGGATATGGGCCAAGTGCAGGCAATTGGGACTAGCTTAGTGGTATAAACTGGGCGACATGGACATGTTGGGCCGAAGGGCCTGTTTCCATGTTGTAACTTCTATGATTCTATGATTCTATCTATATTTACCGAGAATTAAAGTGGGCCCAGGACTGATCCCAACCCTTCTCCAATCCGATCAGCATCCATGTATCATAACCCCTGGTTTCCTGTCTGTCAACCAACTTTCTATCCGTGTTGCTACACTTCTTCTTATATACCGTACACCACTTCCTTAACAAGCGTCCTGTGAGACGCCTCATCAAATAAATGCCGTAGATACAAGAGCAGGTCAGAGGCTGGGTGTTCTGCAGGGAGTGGCTCATCTCCCGACACCCCAAAGCCTCTGTACCACCTACATGGCAAAAGTCAGGAGTGTGATGGAATACTCTCCACGTGCCTGAATGGTGCAGCTGCATCAACGCTCAAGAATCTCAGCGATATCCAGGACTTGATTGGCACCCCATCCACCACCCTAAACATTCACTCCCTTCACCACCGGCGCACCGTGGCTGCAGTGTGTACCATCCACAGGATGCACTGCAGCAACTCGCCAAGGCTTCTTCGACAGCACCTCCCAAACCCATAAGAGTGAAAAAAAAAATGAAGTCCATATACATTACATCCACCGCATTCTCTTCAGCTGTCACTTTTTCAAAAAAACTCTCTCAAATTTGTCAAAAGCGACTTGCCTTTAACAAATCTACATCGGATGCCCCCCAATTAACCTACCCGTTTGTAAATGCCGACTAAATTTATCTCAAATTCTGGTTTCTAAGAGTTTGCCCACAACTGATGTTAGACTAACGGGTTGGTAGTTGCTTGGTTGTATCGTTCCCTCCCTTCTTGAATAGAGGGGTTACATCGGCTGTTCGCCAGTCCCACGGCACAAATTGCACACTTAAAATTTGTGATCAGCACCTCCACTTCTGATGCCTACCCCTGTGGGGGTACAGTTTCCCCAGATGGTAAAATATTTACAGGGCTATGGAGAAAGAGCAGAGGGAATGGGACTAATTGGATAGCTCGTTCAAAGAGCCGGCACAGGCACGATGGGCCGAATGGCCTCATCCTGTGCTGTACCTACTATGATACTATACTGGCCAACCTCCAAAGCCACCCTTCACGTATGACTCCCGACAGTGGGTATCAAAGCTAAGCCTAATCCCATCCTGATCTGAGCGTCCACACGAGTGCACGTTGCAGTAGAGGTCACTGGATCGAGATCAAGTGCTAGCTGATTTTCGCACAGGCCAGGCCAAGGCACTGAGGGCAATTCATCTGTCTTGAACATTTCCCGGGACAACCCCTTCCTCCCCTTTGAGACGTTCAACAGAATCCTCCTCGTACCACCATAACGGACAGGCAGGGCCTCGGTCTTTAAATCCCCATTCAAAGGACGGCATCTCCAACAATGCAGCCCTCCCTCACTGCAGCATTGATGTGGCAAACTGGATTATGAGCGATGTTTATTCTTAGGACGTGGGCAACACTGGCAAGGTAGCATTTATTGCCTATCCCTAACTGTGCTGCGAGCATTAAGAGTCAACCACACGGTGTGGGACTGGAGTCATGTGTAGGCCGGACCAGGGGTAAGGGTGTGGGACTGGAGTCACGTGTAGGCCGGGCCAGGGTAAGGGTGTGGGGCTGGAGTCACGTGTAGGCCGGGCCAGGGTGAGGGTGTGGGGCTGGAGTCACGTGTAGGCCGGAGCAGGGTAAGGGTGTGGGGCTGGAGTCACGTGTAGGCCGGGCCAGGGTAAGGGTGTGGGGCTGGAGTCACGTGTAGGCCGGGCCAGGGTAAGGGAGTGGGGCTGGAGTCACGTGTAGGCCGGAGCAGGGTAAGGGAGTGGGGCTGGAGTCATGTGTAGGCCGGAGCAGGGTAAGGGTGTGGGGCTGGAGTCACGTGTAGGCCGGAGCAGGGTAAGGGTGTGGGGCTGGAGTCACGTGTAGGCCGGGCCAGGGTAAGGGTGTGGGGCTGGAGTCACGTGTAGGCCGGAGCAGGGTAAGGGAGTGGGGCTGGAGTCACGTGTAGGCCGGAGCAGGGTAAGGGAGTGGGGCTGGAGTCACGTGTAGGCCGGAGCAGGGTAAGGGTGTGGGGCTGGAGTCACGTGTAGGCCGGAGCAGGGTAAGGGAGTGCAAGTTGCCTTCCCTGAAGGGCACCGGTGAACCAGTTGGGTTTTTACTCCAATCCGGCAGCTTTCACGGTCACTTTGCGGAGGCTGATTCACAACGTGCTGACCCAGCACCTCCTCATCAGCAGAAAACAGTCCTGCTCCAGCCCAGCTCCGCGGCTGCAAGCAGCCACTACAGGAAAACAAAAAAAAAAATGTCTCCAGAAATGGTAATCAGGGGATTTAATGAAACGCTCTCATGCTGTGAACTAGCAACTTCCCCTCTCCGCCTGGGGGAAGGTCAGACTCCAGCGGGTGGCTTGAAAGCAGCGTTTCCCGTTGTCCAGCGCGCCCCGGGCCCGAGGTAAATGGGCTGATCGCCTCTCGTAAGTACAGAGAGCCGTGGACAAATTGAGGACTTAAACTTTCCTCATTATGCACCACTTTCCTCATTCATTTCCCCCTTAAAAACAGCAAATTGGGTCCCATTAACAGGACGATAAGGGAGGGCTGGAATGTTCCTCAGCATGTGTCGAGGGGGAGATGGAGCTGAGATAAGGGGAGCAAATCGGTCACTTACGCCGGTGTGTAATGAGAGTGGAATGAGGGTGCATGCCTTATCCACTTCATCAGACAGAGATTTCCACCGTTTCTGAAAACACTGCGGTCTGGTAATTACCATCTCACATTCCCCACATCCTTTATGACCTCAGCCATTTGTTCTGCCTGGGTGAGATGTGATAAATTGACAGATAAGAGCAACTATAGCTGAGCCTGGTCGTTTAAAGTTACTGAGTGTACAGGTGCCACGGTCCCCTGGCTTTTAGAAAAGTCCTTTTCTTTTTTTTCCCCCTCTCCTGAAAGAGCTTCCTCTTGCTGGCATAGTGGCTGGGCAGATATGGGCAACCTCGCCGCCCGCCCCCATTCCCGGTACCACGCCCTAGTGGGCTACGCAGCGACTGTTCCCCACCCGACGCCCACGCACGAGCACGAGTCACTGGATAGCGATGGGTAGCCAGAACCCTGGCTGAGTTTCTGCTTCCCTGCCGCTTGGGCACTGAGGCCCAATTGTAAGACAGAAAGTCCTTACAAACGTCTGAAAATTGACGGGCAGGCAAAACACCACCTGTTCCCTCAGGCCCGCCCCACATCCATGATGGCAGGAGCATCATGACAAGGCACATCCTGTCCCCTCCCCCCAGCCCATTCACACCCTCTGGACGTCCCATCGCGGCCAATGAAGTACTTTCGAATTGTGGCAGTGGTGGACAATCATAGATGCGTTTAAGGGCAAACTAGATAGACGCATGAGAGAGATAGGAATAGAAGGATATTCTGATAGAGCGAGATGAAGACAGACGGGGGAGGCTCGCGTGGAGCATAAGCACCAGCATGGACCAGTTGGGCCGAATGGCCCGTTTCTCTGCCATACGTTCTATGTAATTCTATGTAACATGGCAGCTCATTTACACACAGCAAGGTCCCACAAAGAGAACATGAGTTAATCTATTTTTGATGGTGTTGGGTTGAGGGAGGAATGTTGGCTGGGACACCTGGAGAGCTTCCTGATCTTCTGTGAGAATTGTCGTGAGATCTTCACCTCCATCTGAACAGGCAGAGGCGGCCTGGGTTCTTTTTCATTCATTCTCAGGATGTGGATGTTGCTGACAAGTCCGGCATTTATTGTCCATCCCTGGTTGCCCTGTGAAGCTGGTGATACATGATGTGGAGATGCCGGTGATGGACTGGGGTTGACAATTGTAAACAATTTTACAACACCAAGTTATAGTCCAACGATTTTTATTTGAAATCTACAAGCTTTCGGAGGCTTCCTCCTTCCTCAGGTCATACAGTTCATTACAACTGGTGATACAGTTCATTACAACTGGTGATACAGTTCATTACAACTTCGGACACTTCAGAGGGCAGTTAAGGGTGGGTGTGGGACTGGAGTCACCTATCGGCCCAGACCGGGTAAGGACGGCAGGTTTCCTTCCCTACAGGACATTTGTGAACCGGTTAGGTTTTTACAACAATCCGACTGCTTCAGGGTCACTTTTACCGAGACCAGATTTTTATTTCTAGATTTTTATTTTAACTGAGTTCAAATTCTCAAACTGCCAGGGGTGGGATTTGAACTCATGTTCTCTGGATAACTAGTCCTGTAACAAAACCACTACACTATCGTCCCCATGTTCCTATACGAATGGAAGGCTGACTGCCCGTTTCAGGCCCCTTTGGGAAATTGGACTGCGGCTGAACAAACTGTGCACTGTGCACAGGACTAAACTCCTTCCCATTCACTCCATAAAAGGACCTCCCACAAAAAAGGCAAGTTAAAAAAAATATTTACTTACCTGAATGTGGAACCGAGAGGTGCCCGAGTGCTGCTCCCTGGATCCACATTGAAACTAAGGGCCTATGCTACTCGCCCGCCCCCTCCTGATCTCCTTCCCCCCCCCCCCCAACCCCTGTTGGCGAGCGGCGAACTGTGCCTCAGAGTGCGACTAGGGACCCCCCCACCCCACCCCGGCACCCTGGTCGCGTCCTAAAGACGCAAGAAGACCAATTGTGCGTGGCCCTCTTGCACGCCAGTTTCACGCCCAAATTCTGGCGCAAACCAATTTAGTGGACAAGGAGCGGCAGTGGTTTATCTGGGGGCATCACTGGTCTCCCTCGCCTCATCCTCTCGCACTGGGAGTGAATGGGAATCTCCTTCCCATTTATCCTTGTTCTGTAGAATCTCAACGGATCAAATCCCTTCCCATTCACTCCCACTGTATAGAATCCCAACGGACCAAACCCTTTCCCATTCACTCCCATTGTACAGAATCCCAATGGGCCGAGCCCTTTCCCATTCACTCCCATTGTACAGAATCCCAATGGGCCAAGCCCTTTCCCATTCACTCATAGTGCATAGAATCTTAATGGACCAAACCCTTCCCATTCATTCGCATTACACAGCATCCTAATTGACCAAACCCCTGCCCATTCACTCCCTTTGTATAGAATCCCAATGAACCAAATCCCTTCCCATTTATTCTCATTTTGTAGAATCCCAATGGACTAAACCGCATCCCACTCACTCCCACTGTATAGAATCCCAAAGAACCAAACCCATTCCCATTCACTCCCACTGTACAGAATCCCAATGGACCAAACCCCTTCCCATTTATTCTAATTTTGTAGAATCCCAATGGACTAAACCGCATCCCACTCACTCCCACTGTATAGAATCCCAAAGAACCAAACCCATTCCCATTCACTCCCACTGTACAGAATCCCAATGGACCAAACCCCATCCCATTTATTCTCATTCCGTAGAATCCCAATGGACTAATCCCCTTCCCATTCACTCCCACTGTTCAGAATCCCAATGGACTAATCCCCTTCCCATTCACTCCCACTGTACAGAATCCCAATGCACCAAACCCCTTCCCATTTATACCCACTGTACAGAATCCCAATGGACCAAACCCCTTCCCATTTATTCTCATTTTGTAGAATCCCAATGGACTAAACCGCATCCCACTCACTCCCACTGTATAGAATCCCAAAGAACCAAACCCATTCCCATTCACTCCCACTGTACAGAATCCCAATGGACCAAACCCCATCCCATTTATTCTCATTCCGTAGAATCCCAATGGACTAATCCCCTTCCCATTCACTCCCACTGTTCAGAATCCCAATGGACTAATCCCCTTCCCATTCACTCCCACTGTACAGAATCCCAATGCACCAAACCCCTTCCCATTTATACCCACTGTACAGAATCCCAATGCACCAAACCCCTTCCTATTCGCACCCATTTTACAGAATCCCAACGGACTAAATTAAACCCCTTCCCGTTCACTCAGGTTGTGTAGAATATGTTGCAATATTCAGCGTGGATTGAATGAAACGAGCAGCACAGAATTGCGCTCCTGGCCCAGGGGGAGGATCACGTGGTCTTCCTGCAGAAACCTCACAATGCACACTGTGTACTTTCACATATCTTTACTGATCAAACCTCCTGGAGAGCTGGGAGGTCACTCACTCACACACACACAGCGCCTGTCAGAGTACAGTGTGTGCCTGTCGACATTCCCCAAAGCTTTCCATCTGATCCAGCTCCGGCTCCAGCTCCAGCTCCAGCTCCAGCTCCAGCTCCGGCCGTCTCCTCTGCTCACTCCATTTACCTGCAGTCACATCGCTTATAACCACAGGAAGGGTTGTCGATTAATCCTCCGGGTAATTCTCCAAACGTTTATTTCTAAAGTTTTCGCCCCTCCTCTCCTGAAGGCCCTGATTCCTGCTGGGTACAGCCGCAGATGGCAGCGATCCTTCTAATATCTCACCAATGGACGGTGAGTGTCTGTGGAGCACATCACAGTCAAGCCCATAATACTCACACTTTCCGACAGGGTTTCCAGGGTAGAAATCAGGAGCAGGGACCCCGGCTGTTATTTACCCCCTTCATACCACAGCATGCAGTGCATTTACCCACTGAGACACCAGGTGGCTGGATTCGTTCCATACGTATAGAATGATGGAATCTTGCCGCACAGAAGGAGGCCATTCGGCCCATCATGCCGTTCTGGGTTTCCATGTTATAAAAAGGATATAGAGGCAGTGGAGAAGGTGCAAATAAGGTTGATACCAGAACTGAGAGGTTCTGCCATAAAGGAAAGATTGAACAGGCTGGGGCTTTTTTCTCTAGAAAAGAGAAGGCTGAGGTGTGACCTGATAGAGGTCTTTAAGATAATGAAAGGGTAGACGTAGAGAAGGTGTTTCCACTTGCGGGGGAGACCAGAACTAGAGGCCATAACTAAAAAATAATTAATCCAATAGGGAATTCAGGAGAAACTTCTTTGCCCAGAGAGTGGTGGGAATGTGGAACTCGCTCCCACAAGGAGTAGTTGAGGTGAATAACACAGATACATTTAAGGGGAAGCTGGATAAACACATGAGGGAGAAAGGAATAGAAGGAAATGCTGATAGGGTGAGATGAAATAGGGAGGGAGGAGGCTCGTGTGGAGCATAAACACCGGGATAGACCAGTTGGGCCGAATGGCCTGTTCCTGTGTTCGTTCCATGTAATTCTATGTAATTAGCCCCACTCCCCTGCTCTTTTCCCATATCCCTGCACATTTGTTCCTTTTCCAATTTCCCTTTTGAAAGTTATTATTGAATCTGCTTCCACCGCCCTTTCAGGCAGCGCATTCCAGATCATCACAACTCGCTGCGTAAAAAAATTCTCCTCATCTCCCCCTCCGATTCTTTTGCCAGTCTTCATGGTTTCTAGCAAAGCTCCACCCACTGCAACCACCTCACTCATATCAGTTGGGCAGATGATTGCTCCACGAACTTGTCCTGGTTGAACATACTCCGTGGAGCGAGTCTCTGCTGAATCAGCTGATCGAAGGTGGGGAGGCTGCAGAATGAGTGTGCCTCACTTCACGTTAGCAGCTCTGATCGCTGTACAGTCACCCCTGCAGGAAAGTGCGCCTCAGTAGACATTGTGTAAGCGGGTACGTTAGGAAGATAAGAACAGGAGGAGGCCATTCAGCCCCTCGAGCCTGCTCCGCCATTCAATTAGATCACGGCTGATCTGTGCACGGACCTTTTTTTACACAGCGAGTGGTTGTGATCTGGAATGCACTGCCCGAGGGGGTGGTGGAGGCAGATTCAATCATGGCCTTCAAAAGGGAACTGGATAAGTACTTGAAAGGAAAAAAATTTGCAGGGCTACAGGGATAGGGCGGGGGAGTGGGACTAGCTGGATTGCTCTTGCATAGAGCCGGCACAGACTCGATGGGCCGAATGGCCTCCTTCCGTGCTGTAACCATTCTATGATTCTACATACCTTATCCCCATTTACCCGACTTACCCAACAAAAATCTATTGATCTCAGTCTTGAAAGCTCCAGTTGACCCCAAGCATCCAAAGCCTTTTGGGGGAGAGAGTTCCAGATTTCCACTCCCCTTTGTGTGAAGAATTGTTTCCTGATTTCACCCCTGAACGGCCTGGCTCTAATTTTAGGGTAATGCCCCCCTTGTTCTTGACTCCCCCCACCAGAAGAAATAGTTTCTCTCCATCTACCCTATCAAATCCTTCTATCATTTTAAACACCTCGATTGGATCACCCCTTAATCTTCTATACCCGAGGGGATACAAGCCACTTTTATGTCACCCATCCTCATAATTTAACCCTCCAAGCCCCATTCTGTATTATTAAGTGGGTAGAGTAGTGCAGTGGTTATGTTGCTGAACTAATAATCCAGAGACCATGGGCAGCATTTTACCACCCCCCCCCAACATCGGGTGCGTTCCTGGCGGGGGGGCCCCGAAAATCGTGAAATCCCGGAGCGGGACCGGAGCCCGCCCCGAACCCGCGCACTTCCGGGTTCCCCGCTGACGCGCCGGCGTGCGCGCGCGGCCCCCGCTGGTGGGAATCCCGCAGGCAATTAAAGCCAGCGGGGTTCCACTTGAACGTATTTATTTAGGTATTTCAGGTCATGAACTGACCTGATTAAGGGATTATGTGAGGAGGGGTGGGATTTTAGAGCAAACTGGGACTGTTTCCCACACTGGGGGAAACACTCCCAGTTCAAATGGACGTGTTGCAGCCATCAGCCTGTGGCAGCTGCAAAGGTCCATTTGACAGGTGGGGGGGTGTGGGGAGACCCTCACTCATTGCAGGAGGCCACTCTGTCACTTGGGTCAAAGTTTGGCCTCCACCGCCCTCCTCCTGACAATCAAAGTCACCAACTTGCACACTTACCCCGGTGTCCAGACACATGTACCTACCTTGCGGACCCCCTCAGATGTACATCTTCCGGATGGGGGTCGCCGTAGCTGCAGTCATGACCTCCTCGGAGGGCGAACAGCATCACCAGCCTCGCCGGCCACGCCGTCCACCTCTGACACGTGGAGCTCCACAACACAGTGCTGTGACACATCCACCTGTACAGCAGGAGGGAGGGCAACCGCAGAGAGAGATGCGTCGCAGAGGGCACTACCCTCGCCACAAGGTCCACAGACCAAGGCTCAGCTTCCTGGACCTCTCTGAGCAGCAGTGCACACGGAGGCTCGGAGTCACTCGACATGTAGTCGTGGACATCTGCAGCCTCCTTCATGCCGAGCTGCTCCCGGCTGGCCCGAGCACCATCTTCTTACCTGTCGCTGTCAAAGTCACCACTGCCCTCAACAACTTCTCCTTCGCCTCCTTCCAGGGTGCAACCGGGGACATCGCCGACGTCTCTCAGTCGTCTGCACAAAAGAGCCCTGCAAATTCACCTACAGCCACTCTGCAGTGACACAATGGGTGGCATCAGGTGTGGATCTTCATTGTGATCCTCAGGAAAGGGCATTATTGCACAAACCAGACAAGATTCGCAAAGACGTGGCAGTAGTGGTGCCAATATAATATGTGATGTGAGTTGGTCAGGAATTCAATATAAGTAACAACCATGACAAACCCTCAGACACCCTTGTGCATCCCCTTCATGCTCACGACACGTTTGCCTTACGCTGCCTACTGCACATATGTGATGCATGCCCTGTGGCTGCAGCACAGGTGGTTGCAGGTTGAGTGAGGCTGGCCGTGAGAGAGATGCATGAGAGGGTGAGTACGAGATAGAGCCATGAGATTGTATGAGGATTGGGTTGCGTGTTAGTGGCGGGATGAGTACTCGCGAGGTGAGTAGGTGGAGGTACGATGAGGATGAGGTTTGAGTGGGTGTGAGGGGTGATGTGACAGAGTAGTGTTGGCAGTGCCGAAGGAGATGTGGGGTGGGGGCGGTGATGTGGCAGACGGAGTGTAGGGGAATGAGTAAGTGTACTCACTTTGGCTGACCTACTGAGGTCATTGGAGCGCCTCCTGCACTGTATGCAGGTGGGCGATATGTTGGTGGTGCAGGTGACCTCCTCTGCCACCTCGAGCCAGGCCTTCCTGGTGGCAGAGGCAGGCGGCTTCCTCCCGCCCGCCGGGGGAAAGATCTCTGTCCTCCCCCTCCTCCTCACCCCATGTATTGATACCTGGAGTGAGGCATCATTAAACTGGGAGCAGCCTTCCCCCTGGGCTGCTCCATGCTGTAATTTTTTCTGTTTGTTGCAGCATCTGTCAGTGGAGGACTGCCCCTTTAAATAGAGCTCCTCCAGCTGACAGATCTTACTGCGCATGCGCAGCCCGCCCGACGCGCAGACCAGCAGCGCGGACCCCGGAGGAGCAGGTAAGTGGATCCAATTAGTGGATTGTATGCTACGATCGCGCGGGGAGCTGACTAATTTCACCGGGCGCGTTACCCACGCGCCCGATAGCCCCCCCGGCGAGAACCCGCAGCCCTGGTAACGTCGGGCTCCATGAGTTCAAATCCCGCTACGGCGGTTTGAGAATTTAGTTTCCGCTTAAAAAGTCTGGATATAGAAAGCTGGTATCAGTAAAAAGTGACCATGAAACTGTTGGATTGTCTGGGCCTATATGTGACTCCAGTCCCACACCCATCATGGTTGACTCTTAACTGCCCTCTGAAGTAGCCTAGCGAGAGACTCAGTCATATCAAAACCACGAGCAGATCCACCACCATCTTCTCAAGGGGCAACTAGGGACGGGCAATAAACGCCGGCCTTGCCAGCGACGCCCACACCCCGAGAATGAATTTTAAAAATGAGTGGGGCACAGGCTGTGATTCCCTCATGGTTGAGTAGCCGTCTCGGGTCAAACATGAAGAATGACCACATGGGTGAGGTACTGCAAGACTGTCCGAACCAGCGGCACTGTGCCCCCGAAACCTCCAGGAGCGTCGGGGAGGAGAGGACGAGGAACACAATGAGATCCTTCACGTACGAGTTTCGAGACGAGCATTTCGTCGATTGAATTGTTCAAAGAAACATGTGTTTATCGAACATTAGCCAGGTGCTTGCACAGATTGAATAAATTCAGCATGTTTCCAAGTTGTGACTGACGAGGACGCTGTTGATAATTCATTTCCCAAGATTATTCTGTTGAGAAACCAGACCGGCGGGGTGGGGGTCAATGTGATCCCTCCCTCACCTCTGACCTCCGACCTTTCCATTCTCGCGCAACCTTTATTGTCTCTCTCTCTATTTTATCAACACTTGCCCCGCTCGCTTCTCCTAAGCTCCAAATACGTCGTCCTGCATCCTCCCTACGCGTTGAAACCGAGGACGGGAAACTGGGCCGCCCCCCGACATGCGTGCGCCAATGGGCGGACCGCACGCTGCACGTCATATTGGTCCCTCTTCCTCATTACAGTAAGGGAGACCAGCTGCTCGCCTGGGGGCGGGGGGGATAGCAAGTGTCCTTGACGGCCATTTATAGGCCGTCTGCGCCTCTTAAGGGGCTGCATTGAATGGAAAGCGATTTTAAAGGTACAAAATGATTGGAAGGGCTGCTGACAGGAACAGGAGGAGGCCATTCAGCCCCTCGAGTCTGTTCCGCCATTCAATCTGATCACGGCTGATCTGTATCTTAACTCCATTTACCCTCCTTGGTTCTGTAACCCTTAATACCCTTACCCAACAAAAATCCATCAATCTCAGTTTTGATATTTTCAATTGACCCCCAGCCTCAACAGCTTTTTGGGGGTAGAGTTCCAGAATTCCACTCCCCTTTGTGTGAAGAAATGTTTCCTGACATCAGCCAGTGGATCCCAGTGTTAGGCCAGGGGTACAATCAGCCAGTGGATCCCAGTGTTAGGCAGGGATACAATCAG